>NC_056726.1:977255181-977555181 GCF_019279795.1 Protopterus annectens | reverse complement strand
TGGATCTTGTTTGAACCAGGATCTGTTGAGGTGCATCATCTCTGGGGCATTTTACACAATTCCTGAAGCTTCAAGACCAATCTAAGTGATTCTTCATTTATTTTCACTATTGCATTTGCACTTGCCTATCATTTTTATCTGTGCCTTATAGCTAATTCATCACATTTGAACTGTTTTAAAGCATTTTGCTGGTTAACTGCATTTCATTACTGTTTAACTATATTTCTTTGCTATTTACTGCAATTTGTTAATGTTTAACTGCATTTTACTGCATTTCCTTGTTGTTTAACTATATTTTTCATACTGTGAGTTCATTACTTTTCAACTGTACTTTTTCATACTGTGAGTTCTGTTTTGTCTGTAAGTGGTTAATCTGTGCTTTTCTGTGAATTTTACCATGTTCTTAACCCTTAAATTGAGCAGCATAGTCTGGATACAGGTTTGCTGCATCCAGAACTGTTTGGTTTTGCTTTCTGTGTTTCTGTCAGCCATCTTGTGTTGGTAGGGGCCTATCTTCTCTGCTAGTGAGATTAGCAGGGCTGCCTAATGAACTTGTCTGGCACAAGCTGATTGGTAAAGAGAGCAAGGGCTAGCAGGATTGGCTAGATTTATGTGTTACTAGAATCTTCTATTTTTTGTGGTATTTAAACCCCATGTTTGAGCTGGTTTGGGGTTGTTTAAACCAGGCTCTACTGAAGTGCAGCATCTCTGGGATGTATTACAAAAATTCCTGAAGCTCCAAGACTGATCTAAGTGATTTTTCATTTATTTTCACTTATTTTATTGCATTTGCACTTGCCTGTCATTTTGTATCTGTGCCTTATAGCTAATTTGTCACATTTGCACTGTTTTAAAGCAATTTACTAATTAACTGCATTTCATTACTGTTTAACTATATTTCTTTGCTATTTACTGCAATTCAATACAGTAACTGCATTTTACTGCATTTCCTTACTGTTTAACTATATTTTTCATACTGTGAGTTCATTACTGTTTAACTGTATTGTTGTTGCCAAGCCGTCCTTCAGTGCTAGCTGGTTTGTTATTTGACTGTATTTTTTCATACTGTGAGTTCTGTTTTGTCTGTAAGTGGTTAATCTGTGCTTTTCTGTGAGATTTACTGTGTTCTTAACCCTTAAATTGAGTAGCATAGTCTGGATACAGGTTAAATGCATCCAGAGCTGTTTGTTTTTGCCTTCTGTGTTTCTGGCAGCCATCTTGTGTTTGCCTTCTGTGTTTCTGGCAGCCATCTTTGGTTGGTAAGGGTCTGTCTTCTCTGTTAATGAGAGTAGCAGGGCTGCCTGGATCTTATGTGGCACAAGCTGATTGGTAAAGAGAGCAAGGACTAGCAGGATTGGCTAGATTTCTGTGTTACTAGAATCTTCTATTTTTGTGGTATTTAAACCCCATGTTTGAGCTGGTTTGGGCTTGTTTGAACCAGGCTCTGCTGAAATACAGTATCTCTGGGATGTATTACAAAATTCCTGAGGCTCCAAGACCAAGTGCTTTTTTATTTATTTTCACTTATTGTATTGCATTTGCACTTGCCTGTCATTTTTATATGTCCCTTATAGCTAATTTATTACATTTGCACTGTTCTAAAGCAATTCACTGAGTAACTGCATTTTGTTACTGTTTAACTGTATTTCATTGTTATTTACTGCAATTCATTACTGTTTAACTGCATTTTACTGCATTTCATTACTGTTTAACTGTATTTTTTCATACTGTCAGTCATATGATCACCTAGTAGTAATCATCTTAGACTTTCCACCCTTTACCCCCTTAGCTGTCTCTGGCCTCTCTTCCTCAGATTCTGACAAATATGGATGGACAATTTCCTACAGCTTCTTCTGCCAGTCTGGTTGATATTGGCATCCTGAGACAATGTAGCAACTGCCTCGTGTACATGGACAACCCTCTACTACTACCACCTAGGAACACAATTTGTAAGAGATGCAATTACATTAAGAATCTAGAGTCTATGTACTCTCCCTCACAAGCCAGTATATCTGGCACTGAGGAGGTTGTCAACACAAACACCACACCTCAAACACCTCCCAGACATGCACAACACACACTCACATATGCGTAGGTCCTCAAAAAAACATACCCAAACAAAAGAGTCCTCCGAGGCAAAAATGCACACAAACTACACAGCCCCCCATACCACACACCACACATAGTACACACACCTGTGTCTCACAGCCACTAAGGCCTAACCATAAACCCAACATATTAGTCATAGGAGACTCCCTTGTGAAATACACAGATGTGCTCCTCATCAGGCTGGATAGGGAAAAAGTCATGGTTAGTTGTTTGTTGGATGACAGAATCCGCCATATCACCAATGCACTCAAGTCTCTCAATAGGTACAGTTATGACTCTGTCATAGTCCATATTGGAGTGAATGACATGAGACATACCTCCCTGGACTATATGAAGAGAGACATGATCGAGCTCACTGAATATGTTTCCCATGCAGGTATGTCCCTAGCCTTAAGCAGCATTCTACCATCACCCAAAATGATGCCGCAATACAAACAGAAAATGATTGACTTTAACAAGTAGCTTAGTTTCTGGTGTCATTTCAAGGGAATACAGTTCCTCATAGCCTGGGAAGACAGACCATGACTAACAGACCATGATGCTTTGCCAGAGATGGCCTGCATTTGTCTCCCTTGGCCTTTAGGCTTCTGGCAAATTTTCCTGTCTCCCCCATGGTGCCTCTTTTAGGCAATGCCATGAGGTCAAAACTGCCAACATGAAAATTTTAGCAAAATGTAAATTAAAGGTCATGTTTCTAAATGCCAGGGGTCTAAACATGAAACTGCACTCATTCAAAGCATTCTTAAAACTGGAATATGCTGGCATTTCTGCAGTCACAGAAACCTGGTCCCAAGCCATGTTGAGCACCCCATCCATACCAGGGTACTCATCCTATCATACATTCAGGCCCCAAACAGTGGGCAGCAAAGCAAAAAGAGGTGAAATTTTAATATATATTAAAGACATACACACCAACAGGCTGGTCAAACATTATGACACACAGGAGACATTCCAAGTGCAGTTAGCCCTTGACAAGACCCCTAGTCAAATCATACCTAGCTACAAGTCCCCAACTTTGGCTCAAGATGCCCACTCCACCTATCTGGACTTCTTTGAGTCTATCAAAATTCAACCCTTTACCCTGATCCTGGGTGACTTTAACTATCCAACCATAAATTGGAAGAACTACTAGTGCCAAAACACAAATGCCCAGAGATTCCTTGATTTCATCAGTGCATATTCCTTGGACTAGCTGGTCAACACCCCCACAAGAGGTGAAAATATCTTGGACTTGGTTTTAGTCAACATGATTAACCAGTGTAGCATCCCTACAGTGTCATCCTCCCTGGTAAGATCCTACCATAAAGCGTTCACTTTTGAAATCACATCTCCCCCGACCCCCCCCCCCCCAGCTAGGATCAAACAAAAAAAACTTTTCCAAAGCTGGTTGCTGAGTGTACCTGGCCCAGCGTCTCAAACTCTGTTTGAAACTTATATCCTACACTAATATCTTGTGAACATACCTACCTGGTGAAAGGACTCCCTTCAAACCAGATCCTTACAACTCCTCTATAGCATAAAGACTTGCCGTCCTGCTTAATGAACCCTGTTCACTAGGAGGCAAGAAAGTTTGAAACCTATATCCTACACTAATATCTTGTGAACATACCTACCTGGTGAAAGGACTCCCTGCAAACCAAATCCTTACAACTCCTCTATAGCATAAAGACTTGCCATCCTGCTTAATGAACCCTGTTCACTAGGAGGCAAGAAAGTTTGAAACCTATATCCTACACTAATATCTTGTGAGCATACCTATCTGGTGAAAGGACTCCCTGCAAACCAAATCTTTACAACTCCTCTATAGCATAAAGACTTGCCATCCTGCTGTTCACTAGGAGGTAAAAACGTATGTGTTATCAAATAAAGTGGTAATTTTTAAACACTTGCTAAATATCTAGAGTATGTATTATATGCTAACTTAGCCAGGATACCCAGCAGCCATTCCCCCCCTCTCTATCCCCTAGCGTTTAGAAGTTTTTTATTACTCCTGTGCTTTCTCCTGTTGCTATCCCTAGGAGTCTTCCCAAACCTTGAAACATTTCTCTCTGCTCACCTGCCTCTGTTGTTTAACTCATTCTGTCCACTAGATGGCATTCTAAACCAGGATAGCACCTAAATCTTCCATCCTTCCCTGGTATCTAAAGAAGTTAACATTCTGTCCCTTGCTTGTGAACTGGCTTCCTGCCCTATCTCTACCTGCTACTTTCTCTTATCTTTGCTCTCTGCTACCACTTACCTTCACGACTACTATTACCTATCCTCCTAGACCTACTCCTTCTCTACTAAGGTACCCAGCAGTTAGCTGCTTACTGTTAGGTTTTTGCTGACTTCTCGCTTACCTGTCTGAACTTTTAGTCTATCTACCCCTAAATCATTCTTTCTGTCTTCATCCTTTTTATCTACTCTAACCCCTGCCTGTACCTGCCTGTTTTTCCACTCCCTCTTAACTTAGCACCTACACCTCCACTTTCCACTTAAACCCCTGTTTGCAACAACTTGGTTCTCCCCCCCTCTTATATAGACCTACATGATAATTAATGCTAGTGTAACTTCCTTGCTCCTCCTGACCTTATTGGCCGCCTCTCCCTCCACCCCACCTCACATCCTTTCTACTCCTATAAAACCCTCTTATCTGGTCGGCCACCTTTCTTTACTTTTAGGATCTGACCTCCGGCTGCTGAGTGTACCTGGCCCAGCGTCTCAAACTCTGTAAGTTACTGTGTGTTATTACTGTGTAACATTATTGCCTGGATATTATGTTAGGCATTTGCGTTGTTTTTTGGTTACTAGGACATAAGCCGTATGCCGATTACGGTGTAATAATTTAAAAAGTATTTTGATTTATGCTTTTACAAGGGACCTCTGCACTAATTACTGAGCATACCACATGGCGTTGTAGTAGCCTACCTCGCATCTGTGGGTATGAGTTGTGTCTACCAGTTATGTATTACTGCCAGAATAGATGGTTATGACTGCTCGTTTCTTGTTTTATCAGTGCTGTGTAGGCTTTAGTAACTTACCTAGCCTGTTTTTTACCTGAGCTACCTCATAGTTTGCTAGCATTGTGTCTGGCCGTTTATATTTCACACGTACACTATTTGAGTTAATATCAGCTTGCACGCATTCTACTGTATTCCCAACCTTACCAGGTAGTGGGCGATTGTCTCGATCTTTGCCCCGTATACTATTTTTGTGTTCTCCAAGTAATTCTAAGAAATCACCCCTACTTATAAATTGAAAAACGGTTCAGAATTTCTCTGGCGTACTTTATAATCATTTGACTTTAACTTGCTGCTGACCAAAGGTTCAACACATCAAAATATAGCAAGAGTAGCCTTATTTCTGATGCTTCATCAGCTTAAAAGCATTTTTGATTTATTTTCCCTCTAGTGATTGCTAGATATAGTATATTTGCCATTAGTAAATGAGCGACGCAAAGTGGACATTGTCCCCGGGCGAGGGAACCAGAGCCTCTGCTCCTTATGTAAAAATAAAAAAGAAAAAAAGCATACTTTTTGCTCTGTCCTCAAGTGAACACTTGAACATAATGAGCTAATTATAAAGGTGGTAATTCGTTAACTGAAGAGATAGTTTGTACATCTCTTGCTTTCTATTAAAGAAAACTAGTCATTGTAGTAAAATAACTATTAGAAGAGAGTATTCACTGTTGCTACCAATAAGGCAAGCTATCTAATTGCTCTACTCTATGTAGAGAACACTCGAAAATAGAGTGTTTTTTTACCTAAAAGTAAAGCAACGCTGCAAAGTTGCCTTTGACCATGAGCAATAGAACTGCTGCATTCCAATAAGGAAAGCTATTTATTGCTATGCTCTATCTTGCGAACGCTAGACAATAGCGTGTTTTCTTGCCTAAAAGTGAAGGAGCACTACAAAGTGTCTTGGTCTCTGAGCGATAGAACTAAGGGCATGGCTCCACAGCTAATTAGTGAAATGGCTTAATTTTTCTATGGCCTCAGGACTTATCGGATCCCTGTTTCCTTGGCTGCCTGAATCAGTGCTTGGGCTAGTACTACGAACTGAATATATGCTCAATAACATTGTTGTATCTGCTAATTTTTAATTACAACACTGTTAAGTCAACAAAAAGACCCAGCCTCCCCACTTAACCTATTATATACAAGTTATTCACTATCCTGGACACTAGACTCACAACTGTCCTGCTTACTTGCTAGCCTGGTAAGGTACCTAAACAAAAACTGCATATATCTATTCTCTCACTAGATTCTCTTTTTAATTAACTACATTGCTTACTGATTATACCACTCTGAACCCAGCTCCATACTGTAGCATTATTTAAGTATTTTCCTAACTCAACTGTTACACATTGCTCAGACCTTTCTCTACTTGTATGAGTACTCTGTACCATTTGTTAGTTTGAATAGGTGCTGGGATGCCTGCATTGTATCTGCTAATATTGCAATGAATGCTTTTAAAATGTTTGAATAGATGCTGGCATGCCTTGCTTTGTATTTGCTTACTTTGAAATGTATGTTTTTCAACTATCTGCATGAACTCACCTGCTCTGAGTATTACCTCAACTGTATTTTTAAATACCTGCCTATTTGAACTGCATGCACTGTGTGTATTACCCTATAATTTAAATGTATTTCTTACCCCTTCACTATCTTTTTCTTGCCCCTCTGTTCCTAGGTTTGAAACCTATATCCTACACTAATATCTTGTGAACATACCTATCTGGTGAAAGGACTCCCTGCAAACCAAGTCCTTACAACTCCTCTATAGCATAAAGACTTGCCATCCTGCTTAATGAACCCTGGTCACTAGGAGGCAAGAAAGTATGTGTTATCAAATAAAGTGGTAATTTTTAAACACTTGCTAAATATCTAGAGTATGTATTATATGCTAAATTAGCCAGGATACCCAGCAGTCATTCCCCCCTCTCTATCCCCTAGTGTTTAGAAGTTTTTTATCACTCCTGTGCTTTCTCCTGTTACTACCCCTAGGAGTCTTCCCAAACCTTGAAACATTTCTCTCTGCTCACCTGCCTCTGTTGTTTAACTCTTTCTGTCCACTAGATGGTATTCTAAACCAGGATAGCACCTAAATCTTCCATCCTTCCCTGGTATCTAAAGAAGTTAACATTCTGTCCCTTGCTTGTGAACTGGCTTCCTGCCCTATCTCTACCTGCTAATTTCTCTTACCTTTGCTCTCTGCTACCACTTACCTTCACGAACACTATTACCTATCCTCCTAGACCGACTCCTTCTCTACTAAGGTACCCAGCCATTAGCTGCTTACTGTTAGGTTTTTGCTGACTTCTTGCTTACCTGACTGAACCCGCTCCATTCGCCCTGCGGGCTCATGCCGCTCCCCTACCCTGCCCCCAATTCCCACCCACCCCCAGTGCTCCTACATTTATTCCTCTAAAGACACACCCCATTACACCTACTCCAATCATACTAATCACATAATTACCACTCCCACCCCTATTTCTCACAACACACCCACTGATATATTGCCTCTCATCCCTCCTTCATATAATTCCCCACCTACTAACACACTTCTAACCTGATTATAAAACCTACCTCCCAATTTCTCCCACCTCACAAACCAACATAATGTCTATATTTATCATCCCATACCAATTACAACTATTTATCTTGGTCTCACTCTTACTTCCTCTAATCAGTACCTATCTCTTAACCTCCTATGAACAACCACTTTACTCTACCTTCTCTTCCCTTCCAAACACACTTCTACACCAACATTAGATAACTCTTCTAACTTCCTAAACTTCATTTGCAAACCCAGCTACCTGCTAGCAAAATATCACAGACTAGTACACATTAAGTACTCCAACCTAAAAATTAGAAAATTATTTGAGTATTATTACAAGCCTCTTCAGCCAAAACACTTTACATTCCTACACTCCCTACTAGATGGTGACATTCATCCCAACCCTGGCCCTAACTCTACCCTTACCATTGCAAACTGCAATCAATACAAATCTAGTACCCTACCACCTACCAAACCTTCCAACTCACTCTCTATAGCACATCTTAATATACGCAGTATTTGCAACAAAATTGCTCAGGTTCATGCCCTCCTAGATGTCCACCTATTTGACATCCTATGTTTATCTGAAACATGGCTAAAACCTACCATTAAAGTCAATGAAATCACCCCATCTGGTTACAATATTATTAGACTAGACCGCACAGCCAAAAAGGGAGGAGAGGTAGCAATCTTCTATAAAGCAGAGTTACAAGTTAGCACTATTAATCTTAACCCACCTTTGGACAATAATGCTGAAATAATTATCTCCAAATTTCAAGTAAACACACGTAAAGCCATAATATCATTTGTATATATATATTCCCCCAGGAAATAACATTAGTGCACTCGAGTATATCCTTAACTGGCTTTCTATTAATCCCCCACAAGAAACCATAGTCCTAGGAGACTTTAATATCGATTGGAATTCCTGTAGTAATACAAACCCCACCACCCATATTAATCTTTATGGCTTCTCACAAACTATTAACTCCCCTACCAGAACAAATAGACTCAATAACAAAGAAAGTACCTTGGACTGGATACTTACTTATAGCCCTCATCAAACTTATACAGCAGGAACCCTTCCAGATGACCTAAGTGACCATTCACTTACCTATATTATTAGACATAAAACCAACCTAACTTTCCCTAACACTTTCAGAACAGTACGCACCAAAAAGTACTTTAACCCAGAACTTTTCCAAACAGAACTCAAACAATGTAATTGGTCACCATTAAAATATCTCCCCCTAAATGAAGCAGTAGAATACTTCAATTCCACATTCTTATCCATTCTTTACCACTACGCCCCAATACTGTCTATTAGAAAAAAACCTAACCAGCCCCCTGGCTCTCTAAAAATACTAGGGAAAAAATCCTTCTCAGAAACAAATCCTGGGCAAAATGGCATACTAGTAAGAATCCTACAGATCTCCAAACCTTTAAGCAACATAGAAATAGTACAAAAAAGCCATCCTGCTAGACAAAAATAACTTTTACCTCCAATTACAGCAATCCTCCCACAAAGAACCACAAAATTTTGGACTAGCATTAACAAACTTCTTTACCCAGGCCAATCTATCACACCCAACCAACAAGGATCTAACCCAGAAAATCCCACATAAACAGCTAATGCCTTCAATTCTTTCTTCACAGACACTATACAAACTCTTGCTAGCCATCTATCTCCTGACACCTCTAATCTGACTACTTCTACTACAAACCCACCCCCATCATTTTGTTTACAACCTGTGTCTAATTCCTTTTTCTGCTCCCTTCTCCAAAAATTAAAACCAATTACCCCCTCAGCTGACAAACTCCCAGCAGAATTCCTGCAAAAAGGAGCTAAAGCCATTGCCTATCCCATTTCCAGTCTGATAAATAGAACTATAAGTGAAGGAACTATCCCATCTATCTGGAAAATTTCTCATATCATCCCACTGCATAAAGGGGGGAACTCGAATGACTTCTCTAACTTTTGCACCATAGCTTTACTATCCCCTCTAGCAAAAATAATGGAAAAATGCATCCATAAGCAACTACTTAACCACCTACTCCATAATAACCTACTTGCCAACTGTCAACATGGATTCAGACCTTATCACAGTACCACCTCAGCCCTGCTATCCTTCACAAACTGTATTAACAAAAACCGCAACAAAAATATTTTTTCCTCTGCAGTCTTCATTGATTTATCTAAGGCTTTTGACATGGTCAACCACCAACTTCTTCTACACATACTTAATTCCCTTTCACTTGATCCTCTGTCTATGAATTGGTTCACATCCTACCTAGAAAACTGACAGCAGGCTGTACTCTGGCAAAATAAACTATCTAATCACCTTCCTATCTCCCTCGGTGTCCCACAGGGCTCCATATTAGGCCCACTCCTAGTTTCCATTTATATTAATGATCTTCAAACAGCTATTCCACACACCAACTGCATTCAATATGCAGATGACTCTACTATAATCTGTTCTGCCACTTCTCAATCTGAACTTCAGTCTCTTACCCAAAAAGCTTTCAATACTGTCGAACAGTGGTTTTCACACCGCTGCCTCCTCTTAAATCCCAAAAAAACTAAACTGTTACTCTTTACATCCACCCGAAAGTCCACCCCCTTACATTTCACTCTCACATCCAACAATGGTACTCTTATTTCTCCTGACCCAACCACTAAACTCTTAGGAATAACAATCGACAACAACCTCAACTTTGATACTCACATAAACACCACAATAAACTTAGTTAACAAAAAACTAGGATCCCTTTACAGAATCAAACCCTTTCTTACACCAGTAGCCAAGACCGCTATAGCCAGAACTCACTTAATCTCCACTCTACTCTATGCTTCTCCTATATACACCAATCTCTCCAAAAACAACCTCAACAAACTAGCAACATCCTATAATAATATTGCTAGATTTGCTACAGGCTCTTTTTAAGAACCCATCACTGTTTGAATCTAAAACAACTAGACTGGCTGGAATTTCTTAACCAGCTCCAATTTCACCAACTTACAATAACTCACAAGACCCTGTATCAACCCAGCAACACTCCAATACTGTCTAGCCTCATTACCCCTTACAATAATCTCAAGACTCTATGCTCCTCAAATAAACTGCTGATCAATACAACCAAATCTAACAACTCAGCAGGTGACTTCTTGTTCTCTAACTCTATTGGTAAACTATGGAACCAGCTACCCTCTGAACTCACCTCTCAGACTTCTCTCTCACTTTTCAAAAGGAATCTAAAACTATTTCTCAACAAACACTGGCTATGCTCCTGTACTAACCCTGACAAACTTTTTCCTTTTACTAATTTTCACCCCACATCCTTCACAATCTTCCTTTAATGTTTCAATTTACTATGTTATTGCATCTAAAACTTATGTATATATGTATAATGCACCCTCTCTTATACATTACCCTCTATGGAATTAATGCTTAAGTTATTAATCACTACGAGTATTATAATTTGTACTAAAAAAAAAAATTATTACTTATATACTTCTAAGAATTGTCTTTTTTATATTGATCTGTCATAACTTCTATATTAATTAATTTTTTATGTTTCTTGGAGCTTTTCTCCCCGGGCCTCTATTGAAAATGGACATGTATCCAGCTGGACTAGCCCGGTCAACAAATGTAAAATAAATAAAAAATAAATATATAGCTGCATTGAATTAGTAATACCCGACAGGACAAAATCCTCCTCCTCAAGAAAGAGTAAATCTGTCTGGGGACATCTGCAACAAATAAACTCTATAATAAAAGGAAAGAATTGCTGTCCAGGGCCAAGAAGGAGCAGGTGCCAATTGGAAGTAATCTCTCCTTAGCCTGAACAAGCAAATAAGAGCATTAGTGAAATTCTCCAAAACAAACCGAGTCCAAACTGGCCGCATCTACTAAAGACAATCATAAGGTCTTCTTCACATATGTCTGCAATCTCAAAGGAAGCACTCAGATCTGCTCAAAACTGGTGGTCAAGGACACCACATACACAAACACTGGAAATATAGCCAACCTGCTGGCAGACAGGTTCAGTAAAAACTTCACCCCTCTGTCCCCCCATCAGTAAATCAGGACATCTCCAGTATCTACCCAATTCCCCTTATCTAGGGATTAAGTCATCACTGCCCTTTCAAAGGCAAAGAATACAGCCTCCATGGGATTCGATAACATCCCAGGCAACACCATAAATGAACTCTGGCAGGAACTTGCAGCACCCTTAGGCACCCTATTCATCCAAAGCCTGAGTACTGGTTTCCTCCTAGCCAAGTAGAGGATAGCCACTTGTCATCGCTTTGCAAAAAGGTGGAGCATCCACTGATCCTAGAAATTATAGACCCATCAACCTAACTAAACTGATCTGCAAAGCCATGGAACAGATTATCATGGACCTCATTAACAAAGACAATGGCAACCTCCAAACACTCAATCCCACACAGTTTTATTTCATCAATGGGAGATCATGCCTGTTAAATTTTGTTTACTTTGACTTCTTTGAGACAGTCACCAAAGCCATGGATGAGGGGAAGACAGTGCACACCACCTACCTCGACCTGGCCAAAGCCTTCAGTACTACTCCCCACTCAGGTATAATAGATAAACTCTCTCAACTAGGCATCAACTAGGTATGTTGTATGGAAAGCTTTCTACATGGCCCTCCTCAAGGGGAAGGGTATCTCATGCAGAGACAAGGAGGTCATAACATCCCTGTATTCTTCCCTTACAACACCCTTTGGCATATACCTCACAAAGGACATGCAGCAGCTGGAGAAACCACAGAGGTTCCTCACCCAGATAATCCAGGGCCTCAAACACCTACCCTTCATAGATAGGCTAGAAACCCTGTCCCTCTACTCAGTCTCATACAGACTCTTAAGGGGTGACCTGTGTCTGAGATACAAAGCAATCTCAGATTCTGCCTTGATGGGACGTGTGACCTCAGCCTGATCTGTGACATCAGTAGGAATTGTTGGCAGGACAGATTTGTGTCCCAGAGACTCCCCCTTCTGTGGAATAGACTCCCTCTCCACGTCAAGCACGGAACCTCATTATCCCTTTGTAAGTGCAACCTGAATAACTGGATGAGGAACAGAAAATACACCCTGGGACTCCACCTGTGTCCCTGTTGGACAGGGGCATTGGGTGCTGACTTGTCTAATTGTCTAACATGGGCTAAATTCTTGGCAAGGTTTGCAAGGACCTCATGGCCAATAGCCTAGTAACTTCCTATGATCCTATGATTATATGATCTTTACCCTCTTTAGGTATTACATCTACCACAGCTTTTTATCTAGAAGAAGGAGTGCAGTTACATTATTTTCTGGAGACTGTTGATCACCAGAAAGCTTAACAACTGCTTTATAGGTGACAGCGTAGAATCTGTGCTTATATTCTGATCCTGGTGAGAGTAGGATCAGAGTGCATTGATTCCTGACTCTTTCTGGTTGAAAAGTGAGTGTCTGTGCTTAACATACCTGATTTGTTTGGTTGCTATTCGAGGCATCTACCAGAAAAAGGCTACAAGCTTGCAGACCCTTGCATCATCTGGGACAAGACTGTAGATCACCAAACAGGTCATGGCTTGCTTCTCTTCTTGGGATTGGTGCTAAAACTAGCTAGCTTTAGCTAGAACTAGCCATTTTTTTAGATTCAGCACTCAAAACTGTTTCCTTGTGCTCAGCACTTGCTCAGAACTCGTAAGCACTAAATAAACTACAAATTACTACAGCACTCGACTTTCCTCACTTGTCAAGAGGAAAACAGTTCTTAGTACTTAAATTAATAAGCACCTAACCAGGCATGTCCATGGGTCAGCTACTGGTGTTTTCTCCTGTCCACCTGATGAATCTAGGCATCTTGGGGCAATGTAGCAATTGCCTCATGTACACTGACAAACCTCTCCTCCTACCACCCAACACTACAACCTGTGAGAGATCCACTTATATAGCCAAACTGGAAGCCAAGCTCTCTCCAGCCAAGACTGGACTAGACAGTCAAGAGGAGAAGGTTAACACCTGCACCACACCACACCACACTCAACACATAGTCCTTCAAAACCCACACTACCAAAACCCACACATAGAAACACAAAGCACACACCCACATTCACGGAGGCTCTCAATAAAAATCTGCCCAAGCAACAGAGACCTCCCAAGCTGAAATGCAGACAACCACCATCCCCAAACATTAACCAAATGACACATAACCCACAAAATCAGTGTGCTGCTCAACCTCAGCCCATAAGGCAAAACAATGCACTAGTCATAGGTGACTCGATAGTCAAGCACACTCATGTCCCACTCACCAGACTAAACAAGGAGAAAGTTACTGTCAGCTGCCTGTCAGGTGCCAGGATCTGCCGCATAATGCATGCAATCAGGTCACTCCACAACAAGTACAAATACGACTCTTGGGGCGACATGGTCGACAGACCCACAATGCTTTTCCAGAGATGGCCTGCACCTGTCACCCCTGGTATTCTGGATACTGGCTAAGGCTCTTGCCACCCCTATAGTGCCTTTTTTAGGCAAGGTTCAAATGCTAAATTCACCACCGTAACAGGTACAAGCAAGCAAACTCTGAGAGTAATGCTACAAAATGCTAGAAGTCTAAACGTCAAAATGTACTCACTTGAGGCACTTCTTAAAATGGAGAACATCGACATCTCTGCAGTGACAGAGACCTGGTTCAAGGCTCCAGAGAGCACCCCTGCATTACCAGGTTATAATTCATACCATACCTTTCGGCCACCTAACCTGGACCGAAACAATAAAGGTGGAGGCTTGTTTATATACATTAAGAATATCCACACCTCCAGGCTAGTTGCTCAACATAATGCATCCAAAATTATCCAAGTGTAACTAACACTGGGCAAGATTGAAATCCAGGTTGCAGCTTGTTAAAGATCCCCCACCATGCCCCAGGATTTCCACTCTTAATTTCTTAAGATACTGGAAAATATTAAGGTACAACCCAATATCTTAATTATGGGTGATTTCAACTACCCCACCATCAACTGGAAAAAACTACTCATGTACCAACTCATTCACTCAACGTTTTCTGGAATTCGTAAATTCCAATGACTTGGATCAGCTTGTCCACATCCCCACCAGGGGCAGCAGTATCCTGGACCTGGTCATTACCAATATGCGTAACTGGTATTCCATGCCAGAGGTCAACTCCTTGCTGGTCAGATCCAACCACAGGCTAATCACCCTAGACACCCATACCCCACCTCCACCCCCATTATGGAAACCACCATCAAAAACTACTCCAAAGCCAACTTCATGCTTCTTAAGACAGAAGTGGCAAACTTCATGATACCCATGCAGATGGAAAATAGAGGTACCACTGCTGAATCTTACACAATCGCAGTGTCGAAGCACATACATGTGTGCATGGATCGTGCCATCTCCAACAGAACCAAGATGCTATCCTCCAAAAAAGGAAGCCAATCTGGTGGTCCCCTGCCATAAACAAACCCTACAACAGAAGGAAGAAGCTGTTGAAAAAAGACTAAAATACCAAGATTGGAGGAACTCCTTGGTCAGCCTCAGCAAGAAGCTGAGATTCCTCATAAAATCCTCCAAAGCCAGTTATGAAAATAAAATCGCCACTGATTCCAAAGACAACTACACAGCATTCTACAGCTATGTCAAGAATCTCAATGGCAACACTCAGATCTGCACTGAGCTATAGCACAAGGGTACTAAATATACAGAACCAACTGATATTGCCAACATCCTGGCAAATAGGTTCAGTGGTAACTTTACCCCCCCCCCCCACTCACCCTCCAAAGGGCCCATCTTAATACTGGAAGAATGCAAAGCTCCTGTAATCATGGATGAACAAGTAAAGACTGCACTCTCCAATGCCAGGAACACAGCATCCATGGGACCAGACAACATCCCAGGCTGCATACTGCACGAACTACAGAACAAACTGGCACCCCACCTAACTACCATGTTCAGTCATAGCCTCACCTCAGGATATGTGCCTTCTGAATGGTGCACAGCAATGGTTATATCACTCCACAAAGGGGGTGACACCACAGACCCCAGAAACTATCGCCCCATTAGCCTGAAGAGCCTGGTCTTCATGGCCATGGAATGTATCATATTGGAGCTTATAAACAAAGACATAGGTAACCTCCAAACCCTGGACCCCTCTCAGTTTGGTCTTGTAAAAGTAGATTATGTCTACTAAACCTGATTAACTTTTGTGAAACAGTCACTAGAGCCATAGACGAGGGCAAGGTAGTGTGCACAGCCTATCTTGACCTCACCAAGGCTTTCAATACCATCCCCACTCTGGAATTATAGATAAACTCACTAAACTGGGCATAAATCCCTATGTCACAAGATGGGTGGCCAACTGGCTCACTGACAGAACCCACACAGTAAAAGTAGCTGACTCCAAGTCTGATGTCAGACCAGTGACGAGTGAAGTACCACAGTGTTCGGTCCTGGGTCCTTTCCTGTTTGGCATTTACTTCTCTGAAGTGCAGGCAAACACAGAAGGTCTTTGGCTAACAAAGTTTGTAGATGACTGCAAACTGGGAGCCATAATAGAATCACCTAATGATGTAGACATTCTGCAAAAGGGCCTCATAGAGACAGATGCTTGGTGTCAAAGTCATGGCCTTAAACTCAATGCCAAGAAGTGTATTGTCATCCCCTTTGGGAAAAAACTCTGTACCCATGAACTACCACATAGGCGGTAGCTCACTAAACACTGAAAGTGTGATAAGAGACCCCGGGACACAGGTGGGCAGTTGTCTCTTCTTTGATAACCACATCTCTACAGTAGTCAGGAAATCATTCTACGTGGCACACCTCATCACAAAAGGGTTCTCCTCTAGGAAAAAGGAAGTCATTGTTCCTCTCTACTCATCTATCATCAGACCCATTATAGAGTACAATACCCCATTCGGCATGTATCTCACAAGACACCTACAACAATTGGAAAGGCCACAGAAATACCTCATTAAGAGGATTACCAGCCTCAAACAGATGCCATATGCAGACCATCTCAAAAACCTTCAGCTCTACTTCGTCGCATATCGCCTACTCAGTGGTGATCTCACCCTAACATACAAAGCTATGTCAAACCCAGAGCTGTTGGACATGCTACACTTAAAGAAATGCCAATTTCTCTGAACCACATGTTCCAGGGACCTAAACCATGTCACCACAATAAACAGAACATGCTGGAGGGATAAATTCCTGTCCCAGAGACTTCCCATACTCTGGAACAAACTACCCATTCATGTCAAGCAAAGCTTCTCATTGGCCCTCTTTAAGAAAAATCTTGATGACTGGATGGGAAATAGAAAATTCATCCTGGGGATCACGTCTGTGGTATTGTTTGACAGGGGCACAGGAAAATACTTTTCTTGGGTGGCGAAAGCCAGGAAACCTTTTTGCCTAGGCTTATATAGGCCCAAGGGCCGATAGCCTAGTACCTGCCTATGAACCTATGTCGGTACTTCTCCTCCTCTTAAAATATTGTTAAACAAAACTTTACAGATCTTTATCATTTTTTTCCATCCTAGCTTCCAAACTGCCACAGGAATAACATATGTTCCTGGGGACTATCCTGTAGATTGGTTATACATCACCATTTTTATCTCATCTCCTCCTGGGTCTACTTCTGACTGTTGAAAACTCACTTTCTTGACAAGCAGAAGATCAAACCCATTTAAGTGAAAGTGCACTAAATCGAAAGTGCACTTTCACAAAAGCTGATTCTCCAAAGCGCATTATAGTGGGGATAAGGAAATATATCCTTTTCCCCACGGTATTGTGATCTTGGACTTAGTATATTTAAGTAGGCGGAGTGTGGGAGGGGTGCAGGGGGGGCTTGCCCCCCTGCAAAATACCATTTAAAGTAGTTTTGTTTTTTCCGTTTCAGAGAACCGGCTTTTGCGAAAGTGCACTTTTGATCTAGTGCACTTTCGCTTTAATGGGTTTCGATGTCGCTTGATCAAGATTGTGAGATTTTGATCAAGCAACATAGACCCCTCCTCCTATCCTAACTGTTATTAACTGAGCCTCATCTACCTCTAACCTTGGCATATTTAATTCTTCTAAAACCATTTCCATTAGTATTGTTTCTTGATTTCCACATTTTTCTGCTTTATACACACTTTTATAGAATTTCTGAAATATTTCTAATACCTTTACAGGATCTCTTGTTATCTTCCTTGTTATAGTCGCCATAAGCTTGGCAACAGCCCTTTCTACTTTCTGTTGCCTGGGTCTTTATGCTAAAAAGTTTTTGTGCTGTAGAGTTATTATCACAAAACAGTTGCTTAACAACAATCTTTCTAATTTCATGCATATTATCAAGGTAATTCCTTATTTTCTGTTTAGCATTCTGCAGTTGCTCCTCTTCTTGTTCTGTGAGAATCCTCCTGTTTTGCAATACTTTAACATTTGTCATTCCCTCTAAATAATTTTTGTTTCTTCTTAACCATATCTCCCTTTCTTTTATTTCCACCCTATTTTTAAACTCAACTTTAATTTCATCCCACTCCCTAGCTATATTTACAGAAGAAATTTTTATCTTCTCAAATAGCTCCTGCATAATTTCCACTACCATTCCATAAATTCTTCCCTTTTCAACAGATAGGTAGAAAAACACCAATGTCTCATTTTTATTTATTTATTTACCCTGTGTTTTTATTTTAGTTATTATTGGCACATGATCTGAAATAGTTATTAGGTGCATATCAACACCTTCAATTAAAAGCACATGTTCCTCTGAAATGTAACTTCTGTCTAGCCTAGCCCAGTTTTTGTACCTTGGGGAATAATATATAAATTCACTTTGAACTCCTAGTACGGAATTACATCTTCCATGCCAAATATTTTCATAAATTTCTTTAAATGTCTACCCTGCTTTATTATACTTTTCCTTCCTGACCCCCCATACACATCGTCAGTGCTGCAAATCAAATTCCAGTCTCCACCTATAAGTAATAATCCTTGCTAAAAGCTGACTGTTTCTCCCAGAATTTTCTTAAGCTCCATTATAGCAGTTTTAGGTGGAATATAAATATATGCCAGTGTAATCCTCCTCTCTTGCCAGTAGGTTCTTAGTATTACAAATCTGCCATTATTATCTTTTTTATCTTCTATCATTATTGGAGCTCCTCTTGCAACTAATATAAGTACACCTGTTTTCCTTTCTCCCAGTTATTCTGCTGAATAACCATCCTGAAAACCTCTCTTTATCAAATTCACATGTTAATTTCTTACCAAACATGTCTCCTGTAGCATAGCTATTTGCACTCTATATTTTTAATATAGTTCACTGCCCTTTCTTTTTTGTATTTATGTGGGAAACCATTGGCATTTAAACACATTACAGAAAGCATTGTATTAAAAAGTTATTATTCCCATCTTTTATGTACCGTATAACAGCTTTTTTTGTTAAATGTCTAGTTCCAGCTTTTGTGTTATATGCATACACTGTTTGTCAGATTGAACTTTTATACAGTTGTTTCTTGTTATTTCCATTTGAGCCTATGCCGCATCTTACAAAACTTATATGAACCTATGAATCTTACGAAACATTTTTGTTTTATTGAAAGCCCTCAAAAAACCCACCCCAGTACCCCCTAAAACCTATTAAATTAAAACTAACACACAAAACTATGTACATCTTCAAATGCTGAAGTTTAACCCTCCTAATAGGAACAAATGTCCAATACTGACAGCCCCATTCACAGACTTCAGTTAACCTAAAAGAAAAGGTATCCATGCTAAGATGCATGGTGCAGCCTGTGCGTCTACTAAGTGCTGTCTGGTTTTGTCTTATCTTTATAGCTCTCTCGGCTGGGGAAACACCTGACTGCTTTCAGGAACATTGTTTCCTAGCTAGTTTCTCTTTATCAGATTGTCTCCATGGAGACATGAGGGCCAGATACAGAATTGCTACTAAGCATACATTTGTTTGCTAAAAAAGCCTTATAATATTCAATATTCTTTTTAATTTACTTGCTTTCTTTTAAAATGCATTACTAGATCAAGCTAAGGGTTTAATCCAGTCATTCCCCCAAGCAAGAATGAGAAAAAGCATTTAAGTTTTCTTTTGTCATGCTCTTTTAACCAGACTTTTCTTCTTTTTCTTTTTTTTTTACATTGCAGTGACTGCATTTCTTAAAACTGAGCAAGGAGAAAGACAGAAGAAGGGAGGAAAAAAACAGGAGCACCAGTTTATAATAGTATCCCCAATTTTACTTAAAAATAACCGAGAAAACTTTATTTTATAGCATGCAAAAAAAATCATTCAATATAAACATAGTACTATTTAGAAAACACATTATTTTACTTACAGTTAACTTTCTCCCTCCTCTTTCCCTCCCCCAAGTATTTTTCATTTTCTTGTTCTGTAACATTTCACAAATATAATTATTGCTTTGTTATCTCACATTTGTCAGCTCCCAAGTTTCTGGTTTTATTCCTGTTCATCTCCAGTTCTGAAATCCTGTCTCTGCTTCATTTCCCGTGTACTTTCAATACTTCTAGTCAACTCTTGTGCTCCCTTCCTTCTCTCCAGCATTTTCATTTGAAACATTGGAAAACATTTCACTGGCATAGTCTCTCTCTGGTCTTTATAACCAGAAGAACAAAATCAGAATCTCCTGCTGTTTCACAGTTCACTTTTTGTTGGACAAACATTTGTATTTACCCCTTAGCATGTATTCATCAAAGAATTATTTTGTCCTGCAGGGAAGAATATTTTGAACATAGCTGGGTACAGTAGTTTGAATGTCATGCCTGCTTCTCGATATTCCCTGAATAGTAGAATACATTTATTCCTCTTCTGCCTAGTGTACATTATCATTCTCCACAAACACTCTGCTATATCCCACTTTTAGTACTTTGTCAGAATCAACTCCTTCTGCTGGAAGGATCAAAATCAACTCCTTCTGCTGGAAGGATTGCATTTGTACTATTAAAGGTCTAGGTTGCTTTCTCATAGCCATGTTTGGAGCATACACTCAATGTGCCCTTTCAATTAATGACTCCTGCTGTGCAATACCAGTCCAGTTGCTTATTTGTGCTTTCATTAAATGAATATAGTCTGTTCCTTCCAGCTTTTCTGGCAAAGCAGAAAATCTCAGGTTTTCCCAACATGCTCTTTCCTCTAATTCTATATTTTTAAACATCCCTTCTTGAGCAGTCTCACATTCAGCCAGCCTTTTCTTAATTTCATCCTCTGATTTTTTTTCAGTTTTATCACCTCATCTGAATATCTGTTTAAAGCGCCTTCCATGTTTCCACACTTGTATTGAGTTAATACACTTCATCAGTGTTTTGTTTATTTTAACCAGGCCTGTGTGAAATTGTCTTATATTTCCCTCTAGGTTACTGGAAGTAATGTCTGGAGCTTGCACTGCATTTTGCTAAAGAACTGCAGTACTTTTCCCAGCCACTTTTTCCTCACTTTTTTGTAGCTGATTTTCCTTTAGGTCCTCTGTATTTCTTTTTTCCTGGCATCCAGGCAGTGACGTTACTAGCCAGTTACAGTTTTCACACTGGGAGAGCCAGAATTAAGCTGTTACTCAATATGCAGTCATCTTGGAAACGCGACCACTAAAAGTCTTCATATCATTTATAGATCTTACTCTGATCTATAAATTATATGAAGACTTTTTAGTCAAACCCAGCCACTGGGGATTCAGAAGCCAGTGCATTTCTTTGTGCCAGTCCCAAGCCCAGATAAATGGGGAGGGTTGAGTCAGGAAGGGCATCCGGCGTAAAACCTCTGCCAAAAATTATTGATGCGGAGAACTTTTCATAATTACATACCGGATCGGTTGAGGCCCGAGCTAACAACGACCGCCACCAGTACTGTTAGCCAACAGGGTGCTGGCAGAAATTGGGCTACTGTTGGCTGAAGAAGAAGAGGAGGAGGGGGAAGGCATGCCCAAAGGCAGGAAGAGAGGAGGAAGGTTAGGAGTGTAGTACTGAGGGTAGGAACTTTGAATGTTGGCAGTATGACTGGTATAGGGAGAGAGCTAGCTGATATGATGGAGAGAAGGAAGGTTGATATATTGTGCATGCAAGAGACCAGATGGAAGGGAAGTAAGGCCAAGTGTATAGGAGGCAGGTTCAAATTGTTCTATCATGGTGTGGATGGCAGAAGAAATGGGGTAGGGGTTATCCTAATGGAACAGTATGCCAAGAGTGTTTTGGAGGTGAAGAGAGTGTCTGATAGAGTGATGTTTATGAAGCTTGAAGTTGATGGTGTAATGATGAATGTTGTTAGTGCATATGCTCCACAAGCTGGGTGTGCGATGGATGAGAAAGAAAAAATTTGGAGTGAGTTGGATGAAGTGGTGGTGAGTGTACCCAAGGGTGAGAGACTAGTTATTGGAGCAGACTTCAATGGGCATGTTGGTGAAGTGAACAGAGGGGATGAGGAAGTGATGGGTAGGTATGGTGTTAAGGAGAGGAATGCAGAAGGTCAGATGATTGTGGATTTTACGAAAAGGATGGACATGGCTGTGGTGAATACATATTTTAAGAAGAGGGAGGAGCATAGGGTGATGTACAAGAGTGAAGGAAGATGCACACAGGTGGATTATATCCTATGTAGGAGGGCCAGTCTGAAGGATATTGGAGACTGTAAAGTGGTGACTGGGGAAAGTGTAGTTAAGCAGAATAGAATGGTGGTCTGCAGGATGATGTTGGTGATCAAGAAGCAGAGGAGGAGTGTGAAAGCAGTGCCAAGGATTAAATGGTGGAAGTTAAAAAAGGGTGATTGTGAGGTGGAGTTCAGGGAAGAGGTAAGACAGGCACTGGGAGGCAATGAAGAGTTACCGAATAGCTGGGTAACTACAGCAGAGCTAGTAAGGGAGACTGCTAGGGAGGTGCTTGGTGTGACATCTAGACAGAGGAAGGAGGACAAGGAGACATGGTGGTGGAATGAGGAAGTACAGGAGAGTATACAGAGGAAGAGGCTGGCGAAGAAGAAGTGGAATTGTCAAAGAGATGAAGAAAGTAGACATGAGTATAAGGAGATGAGGCGCATGGCAAAGAGAGAGGTGGCGAAGGCTAAGGATAAGGCATATAGAGAGTTGTATGAGAGATTGGACACTAAAGAGGGAGAAAAGGACCTGTATCGATTGGCTAGACAGAGGGACAGAGCTGGGAAAGATGTGCAGCAGGTAAGGGTGATAAAGGACAGTGAGGGCAATGTACTCACAAGTGAGGAGAGTGTGTTGAGTAGATGGAAATAGTACTTTGAAGGGCTGATGAAAGAAGAGAATGAGAGAGAGAGAAGGTTGGATGAGGTGGGGATAGTGAATCAGAAAGTGAAGCAGATTAGCAAGGAAGTTAGGACAGCTAGGAAGAGGATGAAGAATGGAAAGGCTGTTGGCCCAGATGACATACCAGTGGAAGCATGGAAGTGCTTAGGAGAAATGGCAGTGGAATTTTTAACAAGATTGTTTAATGAAATTTTGGAAAGTCAGAGGATGCCTGAGGAGTGGAGAAAAAGTGTTTTAGTACCTATCTTTAAGAATAAGGGTGATGTGCAGAGCTGCAGTAACTACAGGGGGATAAAACTGATCAGTCACAGCTTGAAGTTATGGGAAAGAGTAATGGAATCTAGGTTAAGAAGGGAGGTGATGATTAGTGATCAGCAGTATGGTTTCATGCCAGGAAAGAGCACTACAGATGCAATATTTGCTCTGAGAGTGTTGTTGGAGAAATACAGAGAAGGTCAGAAGGAGCTGCATTGTGTCTTTGTGGACTTAGAGAAAGCATATGATAGGGTGCTAGAGAGGAGTTGTGGTATTGTATGAGGAAGTCGGAAGTGGCAGAGAAGTATGTAAGAGTGGTACAGGATATGTACAAGGGTAGTGTGACATTGGTGAGGACTGCAGTGGGAATGACAGATACGTTTAAGGTGGAGGTGGGATTACATCAAGGATCAGCTCTGAGCCCTTTCTTATTTGCAGTGGTGATGGACAGGTTGACAGATGAGATTAGACAGGAGGCCCCGTGGACTATGATGTTTGCAGATGACATTGTGATATGTAGTGAGAGTAGGGACCAGGTTGAGGAGACCCTGGAGAGGTGAAGATATGCTTAGAGAGGAGAGGAATGAAGGTCAGCAGGGCTAAAACAGAATATATGTGTGTAAATGAGAGGGAGGGTAGAGGAATGATGAGGATGCAGGGAGTAGAGTTGGTAAAGGTGGATGAGTTTAAGTACTTGAGATCAACAGTTCAGAGTAATGGTGAGTGTGGAAGAGAGGTGAAGAAGAGAGTACAGGCAGGGTGGAATGGGTGGAGAAGAGTGTCAGGAGTGATTTGTGACAGACGGGTACCAATAAGAGTGAAAGGGAAGGTCTACAAGAGGGTAGTGAGACCAGCTATGTTATATGGGTTGGAGACAGTAGCATTGTCGAAAAGGCAGGAATCAGAGCTTGATGTGGCAGAGTTAAAGATGTTAAGATTTGCATTGGGTGTGACTAAGGTGGACAGGATTAGGAATCAGTATATTAGAGGGTCAGCACAGGTTGGACAGTTTGGAGACAGTTTGGAGACAAAGCAAGAGAGGCGTTGGTTTGGACATGTGCTGAGGAGGGATGCTGGGTATATTGGGAAAAGGATGCTAAGGATGGAGCTGCCAGGTAAGAGGAAAAGAGGAAGGCCTAAGATGAGGTTTATGGATGTGGTGAGAGAGGACATGCAGGCGGTTGGTGTGAAAGAGCATGATGCAGAGGACAGGAAGAAATGGAAACAGATGATCCGCTGTGGCAACCCCTAACAAGAACAGCCGAAAGAAGATGATGATGACTCTGATCACTTAGTTTTCAGTTTTACATAATACTGCTGTTAAATTTAAAATTTCTTTGAACGTAGGAACTCCGTTCAATTTCCAATATTTTCTAATAACTTTTCTGGCAACTGCCAAAAGACTCCAAAATATTTTTTGTTGTTTGGCTTGTACAAATACAGGAAGTGTAACATTGATTAGGACAGATTGGTGTCCCAGAGACTCCCCCTTCTGTGGAATAGACTCCCTCTCCACGTCAAGCAGGGACCCTCATTATCCCTTTGTAAGTGCAACCTGAATAACTGGATGAGGAACAGAAAATACACCCTGGTACTCCACCTGTGTCCCTGTTGGACAGGGGCATTGGATGCTGACTTGTCTAATTGTCTAACATGGGCTAAATTCTTGGCAAGGTTTGCAAGGACCTCATGGTCAATAGCCTAGTAACTTCCTATGACCCTATGATCATATGATCTTTACCCTCTTTAGGTATTACATCTACCACAGCTTTTTTTCTAGAAGAAGGAGTGCAGTTACATTATTTTCTGGAGACTGTTGATCACCAGAAAGCCTAATAACTGCTTTATAGGTGACAGCGTATAATCTGTGCTTATATTCTGATCCTCGTGAGAGTAGAATCAGAGTGCATTGATTCCTGACACTTTCTGGTTGGAAAGTGAGTGTCTGTGCTTAACATACCTGATTTGTTTGGTTGCTATTCGAGGCATCTACCAGAAAAGGCTACAAGCTTGCAGACCCTTACATCATCTGGGACAAGACTGTAGATCACCAAACAGGTCATGGCTTGCTTCTCTTCTTGGGATTGGCGCTAAAACTAGCTAGTTTTAGCTAGAACTAGCCATTTTTTTAGTTTCAGCACTCAAAACTGTTTCCTTGTGCTCAGCACTTGCTCAGAACTCATAAGCAGTAAATAAACTACAAATGACTACAGCACTCAACTTTCCTCACTTGTCAAGAAGAAAACAATTCTTAGTACTTAAATTAATAAGCACCTAACCAGGCATGTCCATGGGTCAGCTACTGGTGTTTTCTCCTGTCCACCTGATGAATCTAGGCATCTTGGGGCAATGTAGCAATTGCCTCATGTACACTGACAACCCTCTCCTCCTACCACCCAACACTACAATCTGTGAGAGAACCACTTATATAGCCAAACTGGAAGCCAAGCTCTCTCCAGCCAAGACTGGACTAGACAGTCAAGAGGAGAAGGTTAACACGTGCACCACACCACACTCAACACATAGTCCTTCAAAACCCACACTACCAAAACCCACACATAGAAACACAAAGCACACACCCACATTCACGGAGGCTCTCAATAAAAATCTGCCCAAGCAACAGAGACCTCCCAAGCTGAAATGCAGACAACCACCACCCCCAAACACTACCCAAATGACACATAGCCCACAAAATCAGTCTGCTGCTCAACCTCAGCCGATAAGGCAAAACAACACACTAGTCATAGGTGACTCGATAGTCAGGCACACTGATGTCCCACTCACCAGACTAAACAAGGAGAAAGTTACTGTCAGCTGCCTGTCAGGCGCTAGGATCTGCCCCATAATGCATGCACTCAGGTCACTCCACAACAAGTACAAATATGACTCTATCATTGTCCATGTTGGTGTGAATGACCTGAGATGTATCTCCCTGGACTACATGAAAAGAGACATGGATGAGTTCTCGGATCTTGTAGCCCAGGCAGGTCTGACCCTAGCTTTGAGTAGCACCCTGCCATTGCCCAGAATGATACCATAGTACAAAGACAAAATGATTGACTTCAACAATTGGCTAAGCTTCTGGTGTCATTCTAAGGGGATCCAGTATCTGTCTGCTTGGGGTGACATGGTCGACAGACCACAATGCTTTTCCAGAGATGGCCTGCACCTGTCACCCCTGGGATTCCGGATACTGGCTAAGGCTCTTGCCACCCCTATAGTGCCTTTTTTAGGCAAGGTTCAAATACTAAATTCACTACCGTAACAGGTATAAGCAAGAAAACTCTGAGCATAATGCTACTCAGTGCTAGAATTCTAAACCTCAAAATGCAATCACTCGAGGCACTCCTTAAAATGGAGAACATCGACACCTGTGCAGTGGCAGAGACCTGGTTCAAGGCTCCAGAGAGCACCCCTGCATTACCAGGCTATAATTCATACCACACCTTTCGGCCATCTAACCTGGACCGAAACACGAAAGGCGGAGGCATGTTAATATACATTAAGAATATCCACACCTCCAGGCTAGTCGCTCAACATAATACATCCAAAATTATCCAAGTGCAGCTAACACTGGGCAAGATTGCAATCCAGGTTGTAGCTTGTTACAGATCCCCCACCATGCCCCAGGATTCCCACTCTTAATTTCTTAAGATACTGGAAAATATTAAGGTACAACCCAATATCTTAATTATGGGTGATTTCAACTACCCCACCATCAACAGGAAAAACTACTCATGTACCAACTCATTCACTCAATATTTTCTGGAATTCATAAATTCCAATGCCTTGGATCAGCTTGTCCACATCCCCACCAGGGGCAGCAATATCCTGGACCTGGTCATTACCAATATGGGTAACCAGTATTGCACACCAGAGGTCAACTCCTTGTTGGTCAGATCCAACCACAAGCTAATCACCCTAGACACCCATACCCCACCCCCATTATGAAAACCACCATCAAAAACTACTCCAAAGCCAACTTCATGCTTCTTAAGACAGAAGTGGCAAACTTCACGACACCCATGCAGATGGAAAATAGAGGTACGACTGCTGAATCTTACACAAACGCACTGTAGAAGCACATACACGTGTGCATGGATCGTGCCATCTCCAACAGAACCAAGATGCTATCCTCCAAAAAAGGAAGCCAATCCTGTGGTCCCCTGCCATAAACAAACCCTACAACAGAAGGAAGACGCTGCTGAAAAAAGACTAAAATCCCAAGATTGGAGGAACTCCTTGGTCAGCCTCAGCAAGAAGCTGAGATTCCTCATAAAATCCTCCAAAGCCAGTTATGAAAATAAAATTGCCACTGATTCCAAAGACAACTACACAGCATTCTACAGCTATGTCAAGAATCTCAATGGCAACACTCAGATCTGCTCTGAGCTATAGCACAAGGGCACTAAATATACAGAACCAACTGATATTACCAACATCCTGGCAAATAGGTTCAGTGCTAACTTTACCCCCCCCCCCACTCACCCTCCAAAGGGCCCATCTTATTACTGGAAGAATGCAAAGCCCCTGTTATCATGGATGAACAAGTAAAGACTGCACTCTCCAAAGCCAGGAACACAGCATCCATGGGACCAGACAACATCCCAGGCTGCATACTGCACGAACTACAGAACAAACTGGCACCCCACCTAACTACCATGTTCAATCATAGCCTCACCTCAGGCTATGTGCCTTCTGAATGGTGCACAGCAATGGTTATCCCACTCCACAAAGGGAGTGCCACCACGGACCCCGGAAACTATTGCCCCATTAGCTTGACAAGCCTGGTCTTCAAGGCCATGGAATGTATCATCTTGGAGCTTATAAACAAAGACATAGGTAACCTCCAAACCCAGGACCCCACTCAGTTTGGTCTTATAAAAGGTAGATTATGTCTACTAAACCTGATTAACTTTTTTGAAGCAGTCACTTGAGCCATAGACGAGGCAAGGTAGTGTACACAGCCTATCTTGACCTCACCAAAGCTTTTGATACCATCCCCACTCTGGAATGATAGATAAACTCACTAAACTGGGCATAAATCCCTATGTCATAAGATGGGTGGCCAACTGGCTCACTGAAAGAACCCACACAGTAAAAGTAGCTGACTCCAAGTCCGACGTCAGACCAGTGACGAGTGAAGTACCACAGTGTTCGGTCCTGGGTCATTTCCTGTTTAGCATTTACTTCTCTGAAGTGCAGGCAAACACAGAAGGTCTTTGGCTAACAAAGTTTGCAGATGACTGCAAACTGGGAGCCATAATAGAATCACCTAATGATATAGACATTCTACAAAAGGGCATCATAGAGACAGATGCTTGGTGTCAAGTCATGGCCTTAAACTCAATGCCAAGAAGTGCATTGTCATCCCCTTTGGGAAAAACTCTGTACCCATGAACTACCACATAGGTGGTAGCTCACTAAACACTGAAAGTGTGATAAGAGACCCCAGGACACAGGTGGTCAGTTGTCTCTTCTTTGATAACCACATCGCTACAGTAGTCAGGAAATCTTTCTACGTGGCACACCTCATCACAAAAGGGTTCTCCTCTAGGAAAAAGGAAGTCATTGTTCCTCTCTACTCATCCATCATCAGACCCATTATAGAGTACAATACCCCATTTGGCATGTATCTCACAAGACACCTACAACAATTGGAAAGGCCACAGAAATACCTCACTAAGAGGATTACCAGCCACAAACAGATGCCATATGCAGACCATCTCAAAAACCTTCAGCTCTACTCCATCGCATATTGCCTACTCAGTGGTGATCTCACCCTAACATACAAAGCTATGTCAAACCCAGACCTGTTGGACATGCTACACTTAATGAAATGCCAATCTCTCTGAACCACATGTTCCAGGGACCTAAACCATGTCACTATAATAAACAGATCGATATTCCCTGAATAATAGAATAAATGTATTCCTCTTCTGCCTAGTGTACATTATTATTCTCCACAAACACTCTGCTATCTCCCACTTTTATTACTTTGTCAGAATCAACTCCTTCTGCTGGAAGGATCAGAATCAACTCCTTCTGCTGGACGGATTGCATTTGTGCTATTAAAGGTCTAGGTTGCTTTCTCATAGCCATGTTTGGAGCATACACTCAATGTGCCCTTCTCTATTAATGACTCCTGCTGTGCAATACCAGTCCAGTTGCTTATTTGTGCTTTCATTAAATGAATGCAGTCTGTTTCTTCCAGCTTTTCTGGCAAAGCAGAAAATCTCAGGTTTTCCCTACATGCTCTTTCCTCTAATTCTATATTTTTAAACATCTCTTCTTGAGCAGTCTCACATTCAGCCAGCCTTTTCTTAATTTCATCCTCTGATTTTTTTCAGTTTTAGCATCTCATCTGAATATCTGTTTAAAGCACCTTCCATGCTTCCACACTTTTATTGAGTTAATACACTTCATCAGTGTTTTGTTTATTTTAACCAGGCCTGTGTGAAATTGTCTTATATTTCCCTCTAGGTTACTGGAAGTCATGTCTGGAGCTTGCACTGCATTTTGTTAAAGAGCTGCAGTACTTTTCCCAGCCACTTTTTCCTCACTATTTTGTAGCTGATTTTCCTTTAGGTCCTCTGTATTTCTTTTTTCCTGGCATCCAGGTAGTGAAGTTACTAGCCAGTTACAGTTTTCACACTGGGAGAGCCAGAATTAAGCTGTTACTCAATATGCAGTCATCTTGGAAATCCAACCACTAAAAGTCTTCATATAATTTATAGATCTTACTCTGATCACTTAGTTTTCAGTTTTACATAATACTGCTGTTAAATTTAAAAATTCTTTGAATGTAGGAACTCCGTTCAATTTCCAATATTTTCTAATAACTTTTCTGGCAACTGCCAAAAGACTCCAAAATATTTTTTGTTGCTTGGCTTGTACAGATACAGGAAATGTAACATTGATTAGTATTATTGATCTAGGCAAAGAACAGTTATCAGACTATTCTTCTTCTTCTTTCGGCTTTTCCCGGTTAGGGGTCACCACCGCGGATCACCAGTCTGCTCATGATTGGCAGTGGAGTTTTATAACCCTTTAAAAACATACTTCTCTATTCCCAGTATGCATCTAATTTTTCACAGTCCATAAACTTATGTGTCCAGTCATCTTTTACACCTTTACTACAGCTCCAATGAACTGAAGAAGTCATTTTACTAAACTTAAGAGATTTTATAGGGAGTAATAAACATTCAATATATATATTTCTGTATAAAAACACTCCAGTGGAAACTTGAATAAGTTTGAATAACTGTTTTAAGTAAAGTTTTTTTCGTTATTTTTTTCCTTTTACGGTAACTTTTATTAACCATATGAAAGGATTGTTACATATTTCTAATTTATCATATTTAATAAACTTAGAATCTGCTCCTTAATGTTTTTCAATTGACTAGTATAAGCTGGGGTCTATCCAGAGTATAATAGAGTTAAAATTTGCAACAACAGAATAAGATTGTACATCTGGGAAGCTAATACCACCATACACTTATAGGTTCATAGGTGTGTACTAGGCTAATGGCCCTGGAGCCTTTACAAACCAAGCCTGTAGAAGTGCCCTGGCATTGTACCACCCGACGTTAGTTCCCAGTGCCTCTATCAAGTAGAGCCACTGGAGTGATCCCCTGGGGTGAACTTTCTATTCCCCATCCACTCATCAAGATTTCTCTTGAAGAGGGCCAGTGAGGTGCTCTGCTTGACATGTATGGGAAGTCTATTCCGGAGCATGGACAGTCTTTGGTTATGAACCTGTCCCTTCAGCATGTTCTGTTGATTGTGGTAATGAGGTTGAGGTCTCTGGAGTGTGTGGTGTGGAGGGATTGGGATTTCTTTAGATGTAACATTTCTGACAGAGCTGGGTTAGACATGGCTTTGTAAATCAAGCAGAGATCGCCTCTTAGTAGGTGATATGAGACAGAGAATAGCTGGAGTTTTTTGAGCATGTTTGTGTAGGACATGTGTTTAAGGCCTAGGATCCTCTTCATGAGGTACTTTTGTGGCCTTTCCAGCTGTTCCATGTGTTTAGTGAGGTACATGCCAAATGTGGCATTATACTCGATGATTGGTCTAATGAGGGAAGACTAGAGAGAGATGATGACCTCTTTCTTCCTGGATGCAAAACCCTTGGTAATTTGATTTGCCACATAGAAGGACTTTCTGACCACAGTGGCAATGTGGTGGTCGAAGGAGATGTTGCTGTCAACCTCGGTCCCCATATCTCTTATAATGTCTTCATTGTTTAGTGTGCTCCCATTGATGTGGTAATTAGTGGGAACTTAGTTTTTCCCAAAGGGCTGACGACGCATTTTTGGGCATTAAGCTTAAGGCCATGGTTTGAACACCAATCATTGGTCTCAGTGAGGCCTTTCTGTAGGATGTCTGCATCACTTGGGGAGTTAATAATGGCTCCCAGCTTGCAGTCATCTGCAGTCTTGGTCAGCCAGAGTCCATCCGTGTTGGTCTGGACGTCTGAGTAGTAGATGCCAAACAGGAGAGGACCCAGGACTGATCCCTGTGGGACTCCACTTGTGACTGGTAAGCAGTCTGACTTGGAGTCTGCTACTTTCACACTGTGGGTTCTATCTGTGAGCCAATTTGCAACCCACCTACTGATATAGGGGTTGATGCCTACTTTGGTGAGTTTATCACTAATTCCAGAGTGGGAAATGGTATCAATGGCCTTGGCCAGATCAAGATAGGCTGTATGAACTGCCTTGCCCTCATCCACAGTTCTGATGACTGACTCAAAGAAGTCAACCAGGTTGAGCAGGCATGATTTACCTTTTAAAATACCAAATTGAGTGGAAGCTAGAGTTTGGAGATTCCCTATATCCTTGTTAATTAGGTCCATGATGATGCGCTCCATAGCCTTACATATCAGACTCATCAGGCTAATGGGGCAATAATTCCCAAGGTCTGCAGTCACTCCCCCATTATGGAGAGGGATGATTGTAGCAGCACGCCATTTGGCAGGGACAAAGCCTGAGGTGAGGCTGTGAATGAACAGGGCACACAGATGTGGTGCCAGTTCACTTTGTAGTTCATGTAGTACACATCCAGGGATACTGTCAGGTCCCATGGAAAATATATTCTTGGCCTTGGACAATGCAGCTTTAACCTGTGCTGCAGTAATGCTGGGTGCCTGGCATTCCTTCAGTATTGTGATTTCTCTTTTGGGTGGGAGAGAAGGGTAAAGTTGGCACTGAATCTGTCAGCCAGTATGTTGGCAATATCTGTTGGCTCAGTATAGGAGGTACCATTGTGTAGTAACTCAGTGGAAACCCTGGGTATTGCTGTGGAGATTTGTGATATAACTATAGAAGGGTCTGTGGTTGTTTGTAGTGTCTGCCACAATTCTGCCTTCGTAGCTGGCTTTAGAGGTTTTGATGAGGTATCTCAACTTTTTGTTGAGGCTAATAAGGGAATTTTTCCAGTCTTGGGACTTCACCTTTTTCTGCAACAGTTTCTTCCTTCTGTTGTAGAATTTATTATTGGCAGGGGACCACCAGATTGACTTCCTGTTTTTGGAGGAGAGCGTCTTGGTTCTGTTGGGTATAATTAGTTCCATGCATTTATGTACATGTTTCATACAGTGCATTTCTGTATGATTTGGCAGTCATACATCTATTTCCCATTGACATGGGTGCCGTAAAGTTTGCCACCTCTATTTTTAGAAGCCCAAAGTTAGCTTTGGAGAAGTTTTTCATGGTGGTTACCTTTGTGGGGGTGTGGGTGAGATGTGGATTTCCATGGTGATTAGTTTGCAGTCGGATCTAACCAGGGAGGAATTGACTACTGGTGTAGAGCAACAGTTGCCCATATTTGTAATAACCAGGTCAAGGATGTTGCTTCCTCTAGTGGGGGTAAGAATGAGCTGGTCCAGGGCATTGGAATTGATGAATTCCAGGAACCATTGGGCCAGTGTATTGGTGCATGAGTAGTTTTCCCAGTTGATGGAGGGGTAATTGAAGTCACCTAGTATGAGAGTGTTGGGTTGGACCATAATAGCATCCAGGGTGCTTAGGAATGTGGAGTAAGAGTCTTGGGACATGGTTGGGGACCTATAGCAGGCTATGACCTGAATCACCATCTTACCCAATGTTAGTTGTACCTGAAGTATCTCAGATGCGTTATACTGGGCTACTAGTCTGGAGGTGTACATATCCTTTATGAATATGGAGATACCACTGCTTTTGAAGCTTCTGTCCATGTTCTGGAGCCGAAAAGTGTGGAATGAGTTATAGCCTGGTAGCACAAGGTGGCTTTCTGCTGCTTTAAACCAGGTCTCTGTTACAGCACAAATGTCGTTGTCCTCCATTTTGAGGAGTGCTTTGAGCAAGTGCATCTTGAGATTTAGACTTCAAGCGTTGAGCAACATGACCCTCAGACTGCATTTTTTTATAACTGTTACGGTGGTAATTTGATTTTTGGAACATTGCCTAAAAAGGCACTATAGGGGTGACCAGAGTCTTAGCTAGGCTTAATCTTATATGATTTCTATAAGCAATTCTCAGCTTTTTAGGATACCATAAGAATGAAGTTAACTTTTTTCCATTCTCTTTGAAAGGTTTTTGTCAGGTATTAAAGGTATTAAATGCTATATGTGTATGTATATATCTATATTTAGAGATATATATGCTGACCTTCATTCCTCTTCTCTCTAGAGCATATCTCCACTTCTCCAGGGTCTCCTCCACCTGTTCCCTACTCTCAGTACAGAGCACAATGTCATATGCAAACATCATCGTCCACGGGGACTCCTGTCTGATCTCGTCTGTCAACCTGTCCATCACCATTACAAATAAGAAAGGGCTCAGAGCTGAACCTTGATGTAATCCCACCTCCACCTTAAATGCATCAGTCACTCCCACCGCAGACCTCACTGCTGTCACACTATGCTCGTACATATCCTGTACCACTCTTACATACTTCTCTGACACTCCTGACTTCCTCATACAATGCCACAACTCCTCTCTAGGCACCCTGTCATATGCTTTCTCTAAATCCACAAAGACACAATGCAACTCCTCCTGACGTTCTCTGTACTTCTCCATCAACACTCTCAAAGCAAACATTGCATCTGTAGTGCTCTTTCCTGGCATGAAACCATACTGCTGATCACTAATCATCACCTCCCTTATTAACCTAGCTTCCACTACTCTTTCCCATAACTTCATGCTGTGACTGATCAATTGAATTCCTCTGTAGTTACTACAGCTCTCCACATCACCCTTATTCTTAAAAATCGGTACCAAAACACTTTTTCTCCAGTCCTCAGGCATCCTCTCACTTTACAAGATTTCATTAAACAATCTAGTTAAAACCTCTACTGCCATTTCACCTAAACACCTCCATGCTTCCACAGGTATGTCATCTGGACCAACAGCCTTTCCGTTCTTCATCCTCTTCATAGCTATCCTTACTTCCTCCTTGCTAATCCACTGCACTTCATGATTCACTATCCGCACATCATCCAACCTTCTCTCCCTCTCATTCTCCTCATTTATCAGCCTCTCAAAGTACTCTTTCCATCTGCTCAACACACTCTACTTGCTTGTGAGTACGTTTCCCTCATTATCCTTTATCACCCTTACCTGCTGCACATCTTTACTAGCTTGGTCCCTCTGTCTAGCCAATTGGTACAGGTCCTTTTCTCCCTCCTTAGTGTCCAACCTTTTATACAACTCGCCATACGCCTTATACTTTGCCTTCGCCACCTCTCTCTTTGCCATGCACCTCATCTCCTTATACTCTTGTCTACTTTCTTCATCTCTCTGACAATCCCACTTCTTAAGCTAATTAGGACTAATTTCGTGTTCATTCCTTTTGCTAAATCTACCTTTTTATATTATCATACATTGATCTGTTAACTATAAATCCTGTTTGATCTTTATTAATTAATTGATGTTGTATATCTCTTAATCTTGTAGCGAAGTTGGACATAAATATTTTATATACTACATTTAATAATGAAATAGGTCTATATGAGGAAACTAGCTTATTATCATTTCCTTGTTTAAGTATGGGTGAGATTACAGAAAGTTTTCATGAGAGAGGAATTATTTTGCCACTCAGAATTATTCTGAAAATGTCACTCAGTAATTTAAAAAAAATAATGGAAGCAGACTATATAAATTAACCCTAGAACTTTACCATTTTTCCATTTTTAAGCTTCTTTAACTTCTATTAGGGTAATAGTCTTATTCAACGGAAATATTTATTGGTCATTAAGTTTATTGGCAACATTTACCTGCCAATTTTGTAGTCATCAGGATTATTATGTTTATCTTTAAGATCCTCATGGAATTTGTTTAAAATGTTAGGCATTTCCTCTATGTCTAAAGTAAGCTTATTACTGTGGGGGTTTCAGATATTATTGATTTGTGTCATTTTGCTTAACATCTTTCTTCTGCTAGCTAATCTATGTAGGTTTTTTGAAGTCAACACATAACTGTATAATTTTATTTTTAATAAAGCTATCTCCACTTTATGTGTTAAACCTATTTGATATTTTGTCATTAATTTTTAATGAATTTAGTATTATCTAATTTTTCACTTGTTGTTCAGACCTCACTTTATATATTTTGCCTTGTATTTCTACAACTCTTCATCCCTCTCTTTCATTTTATTACTAGCATATCTTACCATTCTATCCCTGACTTGCATTTTAAGGAGTCCCATAATATGACTTTATTAACCTGACCATTATCATTCAAAGATAAAAAAAATCTTGATTTGTTCCTTAAGATAACTCTCACATTCTTTTAATTTCATCATATAAGCTGCATTTCTATAAATAATCCCAAATTTCGTTATATCCATTAATATATTAATATTTAGTGCATTATGATCAGATAAAGGACAAGGAACAGTTTTATAATAATTTATTTTATTAAGGAAGTCTGTAGAGGCATAAATCTTATCAGTTCTAGTTTGCATACTATGCACATAAGAATGAGTGAAGACCAATGACATATCTTCCACTTTTAGTAGTAAATCAGTTAAATAATTATTAGTAATGCATATGTTTATTGTTTTAGCTGATGCATGAATTTTGGCCTTCTTTTGATCACTTGTATGTTTTATACTAGATATGCAGTTAAAATCTCCTACTAAAATTAAACTACCTTTTCATTGACTTTGTAATAAGTTTAAGTGATCTTGAGCCAGTCTTGCATCTATTCCATGGACCCAGTAAAAATTAGCTAGTGTATAGTTCACCATTATATTTAATAATTACAAATGTATACATTCCTTTTGGGATCATTAATGGATTCCAGGACCTTAGACATTACAGTAGATTTTCTCCAAAGTATAGCAGTTCCTCTACTCTTTTTTAACAAAGCAAGAAGCAGCTGATAACATTTTGTAACCTAAGTTATTTAAATATTGTATACTTTTATCTATCAAGTGAGCCCCTTGCAAGAATATTAATGTCTCCTCTGTTTAACTTTAGATATCTCATTAACAATTTCCTTTTGTTGCCATTATTTAATCAATTTACATTAATAGATAATAGATTAAAACTATCCATATTATGTATTTAAAACTATTTCTTTTAAAAATAATATGGCACAGTTGTCCACCATATTAATTTAACTGCATATACTCTAATGCATTTCTCCAACACTATCTTAACATTCCACCTTCTTTGAATTCATCCTTTCTGGAACATAAACTACTAAACTCATAAATAACAAAAACAGAAAAAGTCCACCACCATAACTGTATATATTACTAATAAAACGCAACCTACCATGGATACCAAAATTCCTAGTTTGCCTATCGAATAGACAAACTACGATACTGTCTCTCTACCTACCAATATCTAAACATTCATCAACAGATTAGCCAAAAGCTACCATGACTTACAAATACTTAATATAATTAAAGACTATTCATTTTGTTATGTACTTTGCTATATAAAACTTTTCCCTCCATAACTACATAAAAGTTTAATAATTCTCTTCTATCAATCACAAATATTAAATAATCCATCAAATAGTTTACTATATACATATTTACTTAATACTAGCATAAATGATCCATTAAATATTCCTAAATTATTCACTCATTCAATATTATTATATCTTTATGTAAATAAGTAGAACAGAGTGGGACCTGAAGAGATAAAGATATCTGTAAACTTACAGATAACAGGTAGTCTAGTCATACTAAACTACTGTACAAATTCATAAATCAAACTGCATGAGGGTCACTGGCTACAGGGATCATAACCTAGCCTCTGACATAAACGGGTCTTGCTGGAGAGATAGATACATCCCCCAGAGAATGCCACTTCTCAGGAACAAACTTCCACTTCATGTGAAACCAAGCACCTACCTGACCCTCTTCAAATGCAATGTAGATCAATGGATGGGTGACTGCAGATTCATTCCTGAGGTGGCATCCATGTCCCTCCTGGACAGAGGAAGTTGTTATTAAGTACCATAAACCCTTACCTCTGTGAACTTCACAAACCTAACCATCGACAATTGGGGCAACATGGAATAAATATGGCTAGGCTTGTAAGTGCTGTAGGGTCATTAACCTAGTAACCTTTTATGAACCTATGAGCCTATGAAAAGGAAGATCAATGCACATATATATTTATCATGCTAAAGGATATATACATATTTTATAGATCTAACAAAAGCTCTAAATTAATTTTAAAAGTACAAGCGTGTAAATCTTAAAATTGTGTAACACTCAATACAATAAATAGCAAAATATTTAAAAATCCTTTAGCGTATTAAACTAATTCATAAAAATATTAACATTGCTGAGTTCAAAGAGACTATCTTTCTATTTCTAAGGAGTCAAAAAACATTTGCAATCTATATTGTATTCAAAAGTTACAATGTGCTTAATTCAAATCCCATTCTCCCTTCTCTGGTGCAAACATATTGAAAAATCTACTTTACTTTCTATCAAAATGCATGTACTGATTCAGCAGTATCACACTTAGATCTGACTTAGGAATTGAGTTATTTCATATAGTTTTAGTGAATCTAAAAAAAGCTTCAAAGTTCACATGAGTATGCTTCAGATTTCAGCTTTCAGAATATTTTAAAATAATTTATATGATTTTCTATGTAATTTATAAGAGATCTTGTACATTCCCATTTCTGACATACATAGGTATACATAATACCTATCTTTCATATTAGCAGTTTATTATTTAAATATATGTATTTTTTCTGTCTTACTTGTCCATTAATATTTATCTTATTCTATATAACTTGTATTTCTAAAATGTCCCATCAGAGAGCTGTTTAATCATCAGCTTTCTACAAGAGATTACAATATGTGTGTGTGTATATATTTCTTAACTTGCTGATACTACTCTTTTATTAATCTTACAGAGTAGATATTTCATTCTTTGTGCATTTGTATATTATTCATAAGATGTTTACTCTTCTTGTTAATTCTAGTATTACAAGCAATCTTCACTACATATAACATAATTCCTGCTTGTTTAATTTAAATGTGTGTTTTTAGCCATTGTGAACTGCTATTCTGATCTAAACTTCACATACTGACTTTAGAATTTGATTATAGCAAGTAAAAATGACAACTCACAGCATACACCAGCTGCTAATTTCCTCTGTATTTAGAATTTGATTATAGCAAGTGAAAATGACAACTCACAGCATATATCAGCTGCAAATTTCCACTGTAAGTTTCTCAGTCTTCTTAATTATTTTAAACTGTTCTAATCAGTAACAAACATCTAACTTTACTAACACTACAACATAAGCTATTAACATTCAGCAAAATGTAAGCAAATTATATGTCAGCAACATAACTATAGCTTTTGTTTTACTAATTCTTCACTTCTAAATAAATATTTGAAAAAGATGTTATTTTGAGTACATTTTTCTCACTTACATAAATGAAAAAAAAAAAGAAAAAAGACAGTTCCTTCTTGTTTTCACAGGCATCAGTGATGAATTTTGACCTACATTTTCTTCAAAACAGCTCAAGGAGGAGGCAGAAGTAAGGCAAGCAAGAATCAAGCATTTTCACAAAACTGGAACATTCTTTTCTTCTCAATCTGTTTTAAATGTCAATTGCTTCATAAACAACCTGTGAAATGACTGGGTTACGTAGGAACAAAGAAAACAAAATAATCAGCACTATAAAACTTCTAATTAACATATTACTTAAATCTGACATTTAGTTAATTGATTTATTATTCATTTATTTGACATTTGTTGATTAGGAAAGTCAAACTAAGCTAGTGCCCTTTTTCGGCAAAGGCCTGGGGAGAAAAGCTCCATAGAAAAAAAAAAAAAAAAAACAACTGCATAGTATTAATTCATAAGCTGCCAAATAAACAAAAAATGTATAATTATGATTTATATAGTTCATAGAAAGAAAATTATATATACAAACCCAGCAGTTATTATCCCAATTATCCCAGGGTATACTTAACCAAGCAATGCACACACTAAGCAAAGTTAAACAAACAGAATAAAACTCTTCACTTATATAATCTTAAAGTTGTCCATTCTGCTGCTCATAATTTAATAGCATTCTCTTACAGAAAGTATTTATTTAAGATTTATAAATACATTTATAAGTTTAGTTAAATGAAATATATTGAACATTCACTGTAATATATAGTAAAATTGTAAAACTAACCATTTATATTCTTTATCATGAAAAATGTTTTGGCTTACAATATAAATACATACTCGCATATGTTTTGAAGCTAAAAGTCCAATACAAACCTTTTACTTAAAGGGCAAATCTATTGATGTTATGTAGTCCTATCTCACCTACATTCTTCACTTGTGGGTTCGGAGCCGAATGTGAGCTCCGACTCGGCCTATTTACTAGCTCAAAAGTCTTTGATTGGCTGGGCTAAGATGGTATCCCACAATACACTGCTCCACATCCCCAGATCTCATTTGCCGCTTGTAGAGCTCGGACGTGGTCTCGACTTGGCTGTGGCTAAGTATTGAAAAAAATTCTTTCTTGTGAAGATTTTTGGCTAATTGTGTGTATACAAACAGAGTTGTTCTTAGTGTTGTTACTGGGTTACTTTTTGTAGGTTGCGAGTGTTTTGTGTGTGGTATCCCTTACTCCCTCAGGCTAGGCCCGTTTAAGTTAGAGGACCTAGTCCTCTGTGTGGTGTTTGTCTGGCTGTCTTTGAGTGCGTTTCTCTTAGTTAAGTTGAGAACCATTTTATTTAGTGGTTCTCCCCTGTGCCTTGGTTGTGGTTTTACTTGTTCACTGGTTTCTGTATCTGCGGTTTCCCACCTTTTGTCAGTAGCAGCTGCTACGATTGTTGGCTTGGCATGTTTAAGGAACAAAAAGAGCATAAGCCCTCGGGCTTTAAAAAGTGTACTAAGTGTGCCTATAAAATGTCTGTCACAGATGGACATTCGGTCTGTGTTTACTGTCTTGGAGCCATTCACCTTCAGGAGTCGTGCAGTTTCTGCCATGCCTTTAGTCCTCGGGTGCTCCAAGAGAGGAAAAACAAATTGATCCTAAAGGGACTGCTAAAACCATCCTTTGAGGAGGATTTAGGTTCGGCTCCCAGCTCCCAGTCGAAGTCTAAATCCTCCAAATCCAAGAAAAGGTCTCCGGCTCCATCTATTGCTTCGGAGCCACCTTGTAAAATTACCATTGTCGAGTCTGCTTCCTCGGCTCCACTGGCATCAGGGCTGCAGGAGGTAGCTGTGTCAACTGATTCTGTGTCTGCTCCAATAATTTTGGAACCGATTCAGAGCCGGTCGCCAAGTTTGAGGCAAGGTTCTCCAGGTAGGAGGTCTAGGTCTCCATCCATTTCCTCCAAATCCTCCAGGCTTTCAAATTTGGATGTCAATAGGATGGTGCAGAGGCTCCTACAGTCGCCAGTGTTGGCCAAACTTTTCTCGGCCCTGACCCAGTCGGCTCCAGAGCCAGCTCTGTTAGTTGTGCCTGCTATTCCTCCTCTGAGCACATCCTTGTCGTTGGAGCTGGTAAGCTCCGCTCCAAGGGATGTTCCTGCGCCGGCTCCAATCCCCCAGCAGGGTTTATTGGTGCCCGCATCAGCTCTGACCTTGTTGGTTCCATCCACAGGGTTCGAGACTTGGGTCTCCTTGGTTGGGCCCGAGGGGGATGCCTTGGAACACCCTTTGGTTCCGAGCCTCCCCCTTGGGGCCTCATCTGCGGGGACACCGGTCCCGGTCATGGCCTTGGAAGGCAGTCGGTCCTCCGATTCGGGAGGTCCTGACTTTGAGGCTATGGGGAGCACGCTGGCTAGGTCAGCTACTTCTCTCGGATCAGTTCTTACATCCCTCATAACACAGGCGAGAGCTTCTGACACCCACCTATCTTTGGATAGCAGAGCGCTGGGGCCTAAGGATACCCTACGAGTGGTCCCCTTCTTTCTGAGGGGCCCTCAGAGCCTGTCCCTGAGGAACCCCCCAGAAAGAAATCATGCAAGAGGAAGCACATAGACTCCCAGGACGAGTCTCTCACATCCGATACTGACCTCGAGGAATCGGAGGGGTCCCCTAGGTCTTCCTCTGAGGACGTTTTGTTGTCTGATATCCTGTAGATCTTGAAAGAAAGAGGAGACTAGCCCTCCAAAACCCTCTCTGAGGAGGAGTCAGTATTCCTTAAGGCCTTTGGCGCTCAGCCCTCCACCTCCTGGTGTCTCCACCCTTCGACGAGCTGCTGGACCTCATTTGTCAGAGGGTGTGGGAGACTCCTGACTCCGTGGCACCTGTTCCTCGATGCCCCAACAAATTTTTGTCTGCTCCCCAAGGGAAAGAATTTTTAATAAAGAGAGTCCCGGTAGATGCTATGGTGGAGGCGGCTGCCACACAGAAGGAAGTTGCTGAGTCTTCCTCTTCGGTCCATCCTCCCAACAAGGAGTCTAGGATGATGGATCAGTATGGGAAGCGTACACTGTTTTCAGTGACCTTTACCTTGCGGTCGCTGAATTATTTGTCTCATTTCACGCGGCTCCACAGAGATCTCCTTAAGGAGTTAGGAGATACTCTAACGGGTAATGTGCCTGAGGTGGTGGCTCAGACTGTCACTGCTCAGATCTCTACCCTCAACTCCATTGCTAACATGTCCATGCGACTGATTTCGTATGCGACCGAGGGAGCTAGTAGGGCGGCTAGTTCAGGGGTGGCCCTCAGGAGGCAAGCCTGGCTACGCCTGTGTCACTTTAAGTCTTCCTTTACTGATGCCCCCTTCGATGGTTCCTCCTTGTTGGGGACCAAAGTAAAAGACACACTCACCAGGTGCGAGCAAGAGGGAAAGACCTTGTCTGCCGTGGGAGTCCATTTTTCCCTCCCGTCGAGACCTTATCCCAAGGCTCAGTGAGGGGGAAAGATGTGGTTCAAAAAATCACAAAGGTCTTTTCCTACCGCACAGGGTGAGACTGCCACTGAGGCAGGGGAGGGGGGGTCGTATTCAGGGAGATGCCGCCCAGAGGCAGAGGGGGCCCCCCTCAAATCTGGGGACCGCGATTCCTTCCGTGGTTCCCCATACTCTCATTCCTGAGGGTGTGCCCAGCTGTGCTTCTCCGGAGCCAGTCGGGGGTCGAATTTCCCGGTATCCGGAAGCCTGGGTCAACATCACCCAGGACAGATGGGTATTAGGGATAATCACCGGAGGTTACACCATCCCATTTCACTCCACACCTCCTCCCGTCAAAAGGATCCCAGACATTCCACCCAGTCAAAGGGGTTAGGCAGCAACAGAGGTTTCTCAGCTGCTAGAAAAAGGAGTCATCCAACCAGTCCCCCCAGACCAGATCAGATTAGGGACTTACTCGAGTTTCTTTTTTGGTGCCAAAAAGAACTGGGGACCTGAGACCCATTTTGGATCTCAGCCGACTCAGTCATTGCATACTCAAGTCCAAATTCCAGATGGTCACACTACAATTGATTATCCCATTATTGGGAAAGGAAGTATGGATGTGCTCCACCGATCTGAAGGATGCTTATTACCACATTAAAATGGACAAAGCATCCAGATGTCATCTACGCTTCTGGCTGGGAGCCAGGCACTTCCAGTTTTGAGCCCTACTCTTTGGTCTCACCACAGCCCCCAGGGTGTTCACCAAGTGCATGGCAGTGGTGACGGCTCATTTGAGACATCAAGGATTCCAGGTGTTTCCTTACCTGGACGACTGGCTCCTATCCGCCCCCACCAAGCATCTACTTCTTGAAAACAGAGATACTACCATCGATCTTTGTCACCAGTTAGGCATCACAATAAACTGGAAAAAATCTGCCTTGCTACCCTCACAGCGTGTCTCATTTATAGGAGCAGAGTTGGACATTGTTCGGTTGAGAGCATTGCTACCTATGGAGAGGATCACAGGGTTGCAACGACAGGTTCAGTTGATGATGCCTCTGACACATGTGAGGGCAAGACTAGTTCTTCAGTTACTGGGGACAATGGCATCCACAATCATGATGGTCCCGTTAGCGAGGTTGCATATGAGGATACTACAATAGCTCCTATTCGCCCAGTGGTCCTTCCAAAGACTACCACTATCCCATCCTATCTTAATCACAGGCAAATGCAAGCAGGACCTCAGTTGCTGGCTATGCACCAACAACTTAGACGTAGGGAAACCCTTTGTTCCACCCAACCCGGTAGCCACCGTGACCACGGACTCCTCCCAGATAGGGTGGGGGGGGGCATTATCTCGGCAGGATGGTCCAAGGCACATAGCAGGAGCACAAGATAGACTTGCACATAAATGTCCTGGAGATGAGGGCAGTGCTTCTAGCATTGCAGGCACTTCAGGATGTCCTCCTTCTATGGACTATTGCGATACACTCAGACAACATGTCGGTAGTGTGGTATCTCAACAAACAAGGAGGAACCAGATCATACCCCCTATGCAGGGAGGCCATGAGGGTGTTGAATTGGGTGATAGCTTCCCAATGGTCCTTGGTGGCAATGCACATCCCGGGGAAAACCAATGTGATTGCAGACAGGCTAAGCAGGGCAATCCTCATGCCTTACGAGTGGTCCCTGAACCACCGGCTGGTGGACAGTATATTCAGCAAATGGGATCAGCCTTTGTGCGATCTGTTTGCCAGTCCCCTCAGTGTGAAATGCAGCAGCTACTTCTCGCTGATCCACCCATCGGGGGAATCTCCAGGGGATGATCTTGCACACAATTGGCCCTCGGGTCTACTGTATGTTTTCCCTCCATTTCCCCTTATCTCGAGGGTGATTCAGAAAGCACTATCCTTGGGAAGCAGATTGATTCTGATCACCCCACACTGGCCTTGACAAGTATCATTCCCCTTTCTTCATCCTTACATCATGGATGCTCCCTGGACTCTGGACCCTCGTCCAGACTTGCTGACACATATGTTGGGACAGCTCCACTCTTTCCTGGAGACCCTCCGGCTGACCGCCTGGCTACTCCACTTCCATCTGTAGTCAGGTGTCACGATTTTTCTCCAGACGTGGTCCATATTCTTTCATCCTCTCATAAGCCGTCCACTGGGAAGATCTACTCTAGCAAGTGGAAAAGGTTTTTGATATGGGCCCATTCCAAAGGTATTGATCCCTACACAGCCCCCATTGATTCTGTTTTGGAATTCTTGCCTCATTTATTCTACCAAGGCTATGCCTCAGCCACAATCAAAGTTCAGCTGGCGGGTATTTCAAATTATCATGCGGCTTATGAACCTAGCTTAATGGCACACAGGCTGTGTAGAGCATTCCTGAAAGGCACTCTTCTCCTTCGTCCCCCTGTATCTCAACCTGTTATGCCCTGGGACCTCAATTTTGTTCTGCAGGCTCTCACTCTTCCACCTTTTGAGCCCGCGGCTTCCTGCGATTTAAAATTTCTTACATGTAAATCTGCCTTCTTGATAGCCATCACATCGGCTAGACGAGTATCAGAACTCCAGGCCCTGTCAGTCAAGCCCCCATATTTGATATTCCATAAAGATAGAGTCTCTCTCAGACCAAATCTGTCCTTTCTTCCCAAAGTGGCTTCCTTATCTAATATTAATCAGTCCATTGAGCTGCCGGTCTTCTTCCCCAACTTCTCCAATAAGGCAGAGTACCAGTTTCACCTGTTGGATGTTCATAGGCAACTACTCTTTTATCTACACAGGACTAAAGATTGGCGGAAGTCAGACCAGCTCTTCATTTCGTTCTCAGAGAATCGCTTGGGGGCTGCGGTTTCCAAGGTCACCATCTCTAGGTGGATAGCTGGTTGTGTTTCCTTTATTTATCAGGCAGGGGGAAAGAGCCTGCCCTTTCCAGTCAGAGCACACTCTACCAGAGCAGTTTCCACTTCCACAGCCTTTCAGGCTAGGTTATCGATGGATGATATATGTGCGGCTGAAACATGGGCTTCTCCTCTCACGTTTGTTTCCCATTACAAATTGGATGTGGTGTCCAGGGGCAAATCATCTTTTGGCTCCACAGTGCTCAGGAGTATTTTCCATTGAGCCACCCAGGATGTAGGTGCTAGGGACGCTGTCCCACAAGTGAAGAATGTAGGCGAGATAGGACTACATAACATCAGTTAGTTATGTACTCACCATAACGTTAGATGTATGTTGTCCATCTCGCCTCACATTCTTCATTACCCCCCACCATCCCCCACTCCTGGAGGATTTGGAGGATCACCTGGTACTTCTGATGTTACACAGTCTCTTTGGATAATTTGTTGGACCTCGTTGTTACGGGTGTGTGTGTGTGGGTTTGGGCAATGGATACGATACTTCTGTTGGCAGCAAACTAGATCTGGGGATGTGGAGCAGTGTATTGTGGGATACCATCTTAGCCCAGCCAATCAAAGACTTTCGAGCTAGTAAATAGGCCGAGTCGGAGCTGACATTCGGCTCCGAACCCACAAGTGAAGAATGTGAGGCGAGATGGACTACATACATCTAACGTTATGGTGAGTACATAACTAACTGTTTTAGGAAATAAAAGCCCTACAAGTAGAGAATAAAGGCCACTTGTTTTTTAAGCTTTTTAATTTCTCAATCAATTTTTCAGAAATTCAGCTCACTCTGTCTCTTGATGGATATACAATTCCAATCCATTTCTTCAGTATTATTAAGGATTTTATTTTTGTTTACAAAACTGGATGCATCCACTAGTGTATCAAATATTTTAGTTCCCTCAGAAAGAAATAATTTGATCTCTGCAGGAAACACCCAAGTGGATTTAATAGTGTTCTTTTTAAGTTCCTTAATCAATGGTATGCAGTATTTTCTTTTACTTGTTATTTTACTGGAATAATCATTATTAAATCTGACTACATATTCAACTATTTTACCAGGTGGGCTGGACCATGCTGCCTTTAATATGTGATCTTTTTCTAAGCTGGGCATAAACTTAACTATAGCTGAATGTGGTGGTGAGTTTTCCTTCTTCGATGGTGCTCTCAGGGATCTTTGTGCCATTTCAATTCCAGAAGATAAAGTTTCAGGCAGATTTGATATTTGATATAGCCATGCTGTTAAGAAGCTCATTATATCCATATGTTATTTTTGTCTCAGTCTGTTTTCTAAATCATTGCCTTTATCTGAGAGACTGTTATTTTGCTTGAAAAGAAATTCAGTCTGATATTCACCTTCAGTTATCCTCCCTTCATGTTCATTTAAAGCTTCTTCCAAAATGCTGATTTGTGCACTTTGTTGTTTCAATAGTATTTCTAATTGTTCCATTTTCTTTCTGGACTCTGTTTTGAAAATTTCTGTTTTGGTATCCAGTCTTTCCATTTTAAGTAACACATCCTGTATACTAGATATTACTGAGTGGATGTCTTTTTAACACAAGAATCCAGAGTACCATTCCTTGAGTGGCACATGTTAAAGTCTCTTATTTCTTAACCAAGCATCTGAAGAACCTGAACTTATAAATTTTTGCTCTGACTATCAACATTGAAAATAAAAACATCAGCTAGGCAAAATGACGAAAACGGTAATGTTGACACATCCATATTCAACATTGTCAACATTACCCACTGCACCTTGCAGTCCTGTGATTTCCAGCTAACATTTTGCAAGGGAGCAAACTCTGAGATCACACTACAGTGAGGAAAAGTATACATTTCCTGATTCCCACTGTAGTGTGATCTCCAAACAGAACTTCAACCTCACAACAGAGAATGCACACTAGCATTTGTTGTTATAGACTCAACCATTTTTAGTTTGGCTTTATGTGAACTAGAAAACAGCCTTACAACCATCCCAGTTCAAGTGACTGCCATTTGAAATGGTGATTGTAAACCTACATATATATATATATATATATATATATATATATGTGTGTGTGTGTGTGTGTGTGTGTGTGTGTGTGTGTGTGTATGTGTGTGTGTATATATGCAGGCTTACTGTCAAAATCTCAGTGTTAACAAAAAAAAATGTATTTAACATTGAATGTAAATGTCATATTCCTGCATATTATGTAAATGAAAATGCAGAATCTGGTGAACAAATTCAGCAGATACAAGATTTGCACCGAATATCAAATGTGAAGTCCATATAGGAGCAAAGGTAAGTATAACTCCTACACTGCAGTTCACATTTTCACAGGGAGGTAAGCCCCCTGTGTGTGTGTGTGTGTGTGTGTGTGTGTGTGTGTGTGTGTGTGTGTGTGTGTGTGTGTGTGTGTGTGTATGTATATATATATATATATATATATATATATATATATATATATATATATATATATATATATGTAGGCTTACTGTCAAAATCTCAGTGTTAACAAAAAAAAATGTATTTAACATTGAATGTAAATGTCATATTCCTGCATATTAAGTAGATGAAAATGCCGAATCTGTTGAACAAATTTAGCAGATACAAGATTTGCATCAAATATCAAATATGAAGTCCATATAGGAGCAAAGGTAAGTATAACTCCTACACTGCAATTCACATTTTCGCAGGGAGGCAAGCCCCCTTTACCCCCCTGTGAGGGGCTGCACCCCCCTCACCCCCTGCAAACTATATAGCCCAACTCTGAGATCACACTACAGTGAGGAAAGAGATACATTTCCCAATACACACTGTACTGCAATCTCTAGTCAGAGCATCAAGTACATATCAGAGAATGCACAGTGGCATTCGCTGAGATGGACTCTCACTCAATTAATGTTCTAAAACACAGGTATATGCCAACTGCAGATTGGGATTCCCGTGTTTGCTGAACCTTAATTCTAAATTTTGATACTAAACCATATATATATATATATATATATATATATATATATATATATATATATATATATATATATGGGTCTACTTCAGAATGTCAACCATTCAGAATGCTGACTTTCATATCGCCGACACCATATGATTGACATTCTGAAAGACCGACATCCTGAAATAGTACCATTTACCTACCTGCAAACACAGTAAAACTGTGTTATGCAGGGGGGCAAGCCCCCCACCTGTACTCCCATGTGGGGGGCTGTGCCACCCACACCCTCCTGCTACTTAAATATTCACACTCAGAGATTGCACTACAGTGCAGGAAAGGTGAATCTCCCAGTCCCACACTGTAGCGGGATCTCCGCTATCATTTGTTGGCCTTTCAAACGTTCGCTGATATGGTGTCGGCCACATGAGTTTCGAACATTTGAAAGTTCAAACAAATGAAGGACTCCTATATATATATATATATATATATATACATATATATATATATATATATATATATATATATATATATATATATATATATATGGATAGATAGCTACATAGACACTGCATACCTACCAGAAGTAAACCTAAAACAAACACTAAAGACAAATCTTAATTCTAAATGTTGATACTAAACTATATATATATATATATATATATATATATATATATATATATATATATATATACATGGCTGCATAGACACTGCCATACCTACGAGAAGTAAACCCAAAACAAACACTAAAGACAAACCCCACTAGTGGAATCCTTACCTAAACAAGGTATATAATAAAAGAAGAAGAAGAAAACTCACTGCCAAAATAAGGAAGAGCAACCCCTGTAAAAACAAGTGCTGTCTTTTGCAACTAAACAAAAAACTAGTGGGTCTAATTAAGTCCAACATGGCTAATTACAAAGTCAAGATAGCCTCGCAGACTGAGGGCAATCACCAAGCCTTCTTCAGTTATGTCTGGAACCTTAAAGTTAACACACACAGCAGTGTGCTGAATTGGTTTTATCATGTGTCCCGAGACAGTTGTATGTTTTTAAACCAGTTAACACACACAGCAGTGTAAAATCCAAGACAAATACCGGGTGCAGAGCAGAGTGAAGTATCAGCACTCCTACGCTTCTGTATTACAGCAGGTACAAACAGTTCTGTTCAACGCCAGCATATAAAACACTCAGATGCTTCCGTATAAAAGCAGGTTCAAATAATTCTGTTCAACGCCAACACATAGAGCAAGTGTTTAACAAGCTGAAACTTCAGGATAACATCCACAGGAACCACAGAATCCAGTAAAAAATAAAAAGATAAAAATCTTTATTGCGTGCACATAAAACTGGTGAGCGCTTTTGCTTATAGCTTCATCAGACCAATAGCAATTACAAAGGCAGGTTTAAATACGGTCTGTGGCGGGAAACAACACTCAACCCTTAAAGTAACATTTCTAAAAACCATGTTTTAAAGTGTAAAACCCATCATCATAACGTCAGTGAGGTCCACTCAGTTTAAAGATCTTGAAAATATATATACAAATATATCAGAATATAGGAACAACATCTGACGCTCTTGGTTACAATAACCACATGAAAATGAGTACATAGCAGCATTGTCAATAGCGCAATAAGAATCAAGTTACTGCAAACAGTACTGCATAACAAAATAATCCAAACAAAATTGATCAATATAGTAAAACATGAAAATATTATAAATACAATAAAACACAGATGTTTATAAACAATATTAATGACACCTAAAAAACATTAGTCAATGTGAGTCATAAACTAAGATAGACTAAACTAATGTGGTAACTGCTGAGACCTAGAGGGGACTTTACATAATTAGATCTTGAGTCTCCTCATTCTCAAGAAGGGTTTAATGGGAACTTTACCATTCAAGCCTGGTGGGACATCGGCTCTCAATTTAATAATCCAAGTGCTTTCCTTGGACTCTGTTAAGTTAGAAACATCACCACCCCTAAGGGTATCCCACAGCTTCTCCAAAATCTGAAATTTAAACGCATGTGTGCAATCAGTCTCACTAACATGTTTAGCTAGAGCATTCCGTAGACATGCTTTTCTAATGTGATATCGTGCTCCGCATCCTATCTCTGAGACATCTGTTGGTTTTACCAACATAGAATCACAGGCACGTATTACAAAGTGTAAATAGACCACATTGGTTGACATACAATTGCCACCTGCTTTCATCTTAAACTCCCCATAACCTAAAGGATGGACAAAAGTCATGCTCTGGTCAATATAAGAACAAAAATTACAATGTCCACATGGAACTGTATAATGGCCAACATCTGAACCCATCACCCTCGACGGTTTGGGGTAGCATAACATTTTCTGTAGGTTCATCTTGTTCCTATATATGAACCTCGGTTTATTCCCAACTATCCGTTGTACTTCAGGGTCAACTGACAACACATGCCAATGGGCACTGATGGTATCCTTAATGGAACCAATGTCCTTCGTGTAGAGAACAGAACATGGAACATGATCTAACGTGTTCTTTCCAGTAACCAGGTCGACATTCAAACCATTCACAGCCCCATCTGAAAAGTAAGGTGCCGCTCTACCTGATCTCAAATCTTCCACCTCAATCAATCCCATATTCAAGTCTCTATCAGTATATCCCCTCTCTCTAAACCTATTAGAAAGATCTTGTATCTCATGTACAAACCGTGAATCAATGGGAGTATATCTAGAGGCTCTCATTACCTGGCCTCGTACTATATTCTTATAGACGAAGCCAGGATGCATGCTAGTGCGATGGAGAAGAGCATTCCTATGGCACGGTTTCCTATACAAACCAGTGTTAAGGGTGCCACAATCTAACTTCTCAACATATACATCTAAGAAAGATACTCTATGAGTAGAAAATTCCATTGTAAATTTCAAGTAACTCGTACTATCATTCAGCTCCCTTACAAAACTATATAGTTGTTCAATAGAGCCATTCCAAAGGAGGAATAGGTCATCCACAAAACGGCGATAGAAGCATGCATACCTCTCAAACAGTTCACTTCTAAACATCTCCATAACCTCCCATTCAGCAATAACTAAGTTGGCGTAGCTATTGGCACACGAAGTGCCCATAGCTACGCCATCTCTTTGGAGGAACAGCTTGTCAGCAAAACAGAATGTGTTAGATTCTAACACAATTTTCAACAATTTCATGAATAAATTGATGTCACTAGATGTATAATCAGACACTCTCCTGAGATGACTGTTCAGCATAGTCATCCCTTCCTCATTAGGTATCATCGTGAACAACGATTGAATATCCATGGTCACTAGTGACCATACACTAGTGACCATGGATATTCAATCGTTGTTCACGATAATGAGATGAGGATACTGAACATGCTGAACAGTCATCTCGAGGAATCGGTGGTGGTGTGTTGGGGTTCTTGGGCAGCTGATATTCCTCAAGAGATGGCGTCATGGCTAGTGAGATGATTGAAGCTGGGGAGGTTATGGAGATGTTTAGAAGTGAACTGTTTGAAGGTATGCATGCTTCTATCGCCGCTTTGTGGATGATTCCTCCTTTGGAATGGCTCTATTGAACAACTATATAGTTTTGTGAGCTGAAATGATAGTAATGAAATTTGCAATGGAATCACTCATAGAGTATCTTTCTTAGATGTATATGTTGAGAAGTTAGATTGTGGCACCCTTAACACTGGTTTGTATAGGAAACCGTGCCATAGGAATGTTCTCCATCGCCTGCATCCTGGCTTCGTCTATAAGATATAGTGCGAGGCCAGGTAATGAGAGCCTAGATATACTCCCATTGATTCACGGTTTGTACATGAGATACAAGATCTTTCTAATAGGTTTAGAGAGAGGGGATATACTGATAGAGACTTGAATATGGGATTGATTGAGGTGGAAGGAGATCAGGTAGGCGGCACCTTACTTTTCAGATGGGGCTGTGAATGGTTTGAATGTCGACCTGGTTACTGGAAAGAACCGCTAGATCATGTTCCATGTTCTGTTCTCTACATAGGACATTGGTTCCATTAAGGATACCATCAGTGCCCATTGGCATGTGTTGTCAGTTGACCCTGAAGTACAACGGATAGTTGGGAATAAACCGAGGTTCATATATAGGAACAAGATGAACCTACAGAAAATGTTGTGCTACCCCAAACCGTTGAGGGTGATGGGTTCAGATGTTGGCCATTATACAGTCCCATGTGGACATTGTAATTTTTGTTCTTATATTGACCAGAGCATGACTTTTGTCCATCCTTCGGGTTATGGTGAGTTTAAGATGAAAGCAGGTGGCAATTGTATGTCAACCAATGTGGTCTATTTGGCAACTTGTCCACGTGCCCGCATTCTATGTTGGTAAAACCAACAGATGCCTCAGAGATAGGATGCGGGAACACGTATATCACATTAGAAAAGCATGTCTACGGAATGCTCTAGCTAAACATGTTAGTGAGACTGATTGCACACATGCGTTTAAATTTCAGATTTTGGAGAAGCTGTGGGATACCCTTAGGGGTGGTGATGTTTCTAACTTAACAGAGTCCAAGGAAAGCACTTGGATTATTAAATTGAGAGCCGATGTCCCACCAGGCTTGAATGGTAAAGTTCCCATTAAACCCTTCTTGAGAATGAGGAGACTCAAGATCTAATTATGTAAAGTCCCCTCTAGGTCTCAGCAGTTACCACATTAGTTTAGTCTATCTTAGTTTATGACTCACATTGACTAATGTTTTTTAGGTGTCATTAATATTGTTTATAAACATCTGTGTTTTATTGTATTTATAATATTTTCATGTTTTACTATATTGATCAATTTTGTTTGGATTATTTTGTTATGCAGTACTGTTTGCAGTAACTTGATTTCTTTTTGTGCTATTGACACTGCTGCTATGTACTCATTTTCATTTGGTTATTGCAACCAAGAACGTTAGATGTAGTTTCTACATTTTGATATATTTATATATATATTTTCAAGATCTTTAAACTGAGTGGACCTCACTGACGTTATGATGATGGGTTTTACACTTTAAAACATGGTTTTTAGAAATGTTACTTTAAGGGTTGAGTGTTGTTTCCCGCCACAGACCGTATTTAAACCTGCCTTTGTAATTGCTATTGGTCTGATGAAGCTATAAGTGAAAGCGCTCACCAGTTTTATGTGCACGCAATAAAGATTTTTATCTTTTTATTTTTTACTGGATTCTGTGGTTCCTGTGGATGTTATCCTGAAGTTTCAGCTTGTTAAACACTTGCTCTATGTGTTGGCGTTGAACAGAATTATTTGAACCTGCTTTTATACGGAAGCATCTGAGTGTTTTATATGCTGGCGTTGAACAGAACTGTTTGTACCTGCTGTAATACAGAAGCGTAGGAGTGCTGATACTTCACTCTGCTCTGCACCCGGTATTTGTCTTGGATTTTATTTATTTATTTATTTTTATTTTTTATTTTATATTTTATTTTATTTTTTTTTAAAATTTTTTTTATTGCTGTTTTCCACTGGGTGCACTTACTCCGTATAGACCTTTTTTCATTTTTTGGACACACAGCAGTGTGCTGAATTGGTTTTATCATGTGTCCCGAGACAGTTGTATGTTTTTAAACCAGTGGATCGCCCTAACTAAAAATGACAGTAACCTTGCCTTTCCTGAAAATGGTAGCTTTAATAAAGGTGTATTGATTAATTTGCAAAAGAAGTTAAAAAAGAACCAGGGTTGTGTTGGGCAGCTTTTAATGATTGCATGTGTGCTTTCATTTGTCTATGCTGTGTATGCAGAGGAGGGGGATAACCACCTTATTCTGGTACTGGCTGAAATGCGGGAAGACCATGAGTGCTTAAAGCATAAATTTAGAGAAATGTGCAAACCCCGAATGAATATTGCAATGGAAAGGCACATATTTTACACAAGAGATCAAAAGCCTGGTGAAACCTTTGCAGCATATAGAACTGACTTGAGAAATAAGGCAAAAACTTGCAGATTTGGTGATCTGAAAGATGAGTTGATAAAGACAGGCTTGTGTTGGTATTAAAGATGGTGCAGTGAGAAAGATTTTGCTTCGAGACAGTGATTTAATTTTGAATAAGGCCATAGAGATTTGTCATCTATATGAGCTCACAGAAAAGCACACAAATATGCTTACAAATGAGAAAAGCATGCTTGCAGTGCCTTACAGTGCTAATATTGATAGTATGCAGCACAAAGTTAAAAGATACAGGCCTAAGGGTGTGGTCACTTCAGCAAAACCTAGAGCAGCTACAGTGAAACCCAGGTTACACTCAGTAAAGAGAGTGGTGACTCCCCAAAACCTGTGACAAGCCTCATAGTCAACTGTCATAATTGTAAAGGTAGTCATGAGCCCATGAGAGAGAAGTGCTTAGCTTTTGGTCAGCAGTGCCACACATGCAAAAAGTGGAATTATTTCAAAAGGCTCTGTAAATCTAAAGGGGCACATTCTTTTATTAAAAAAGAGCATTCAAAGAAGCAAGATGATCAACTAGAAATCTGTGACCCTACTTTTATGTTGATGGTGTGTCTGTGCTTGGTGAAACAGTCAACACAGTAGATTTGGGGGCAAAGAGTGAAGTATTTTGTACTGCACTGATTAATGGGAGAGCTGTAGAGCTCAAGGTTAATACTGGTTTAAAGTGCAATGTTATGCCATTGGAAATGTTTGCCAAGGTAATAGCTGGTGAGAAACTTGATTTGGCAAAGTGTGTGAAGCTTTTTGCTTAAGATGGTGAAGAGAGTCAAATTGAAGACTCTGAAGTGCTTTCATGTTATTCTGCTGAGAACAGCTATGACTTGCAGTTTTACGTAGTTAAGAGACACATGAAGTCATTATTAGGCCTCAAGGACACTTAGAAAATGGGAATGCTTTCATTTAATAAAGAAGTCCACCATATAAGTATGTGTAACAATGAAACTTTGCACAAACTATTTTTTCTGACTATGCTGATATTTTTGAAGACAGGTTAGGCAACCTCCCAGTTGTGTACTCCATGAAGTTAGACCACAAGGTAAGCACAGTCATTAGACCAGCATGGAAACTTCCAGTAGCCTTGCAAGGCAGAGTCAAAGCTGAGCTAGACAGAATGGTGTGCCTAGGAGTAATTTGTCCAGTAGAAGAACCAACTGACTGAGTATCCTCCATGGTAGTAGCTCACAAGAAAAGCTCAGATGATATTAAAATATGTATTGCTCCAAGAGATTTGAACAAAACACTAAAACGACATCATCATCCAATGTATACAATCAGAGAAGTTGCAGCCCTTATGCCAGATTCACTGTTTTTTCTGTCTTAGATGCAAAAAGTTCATTTTGGCAAATTTTGCTTGATCGAAAATCTTCATTGCTAACCACTTTCAGTACACCATTTGGAAGATACATATTTTTGAGAATGCCATTTGGGATAAATTCTGCCAGTGAAGTCTTTCAATGTGTGATAGAACACATTTTTTTAGGCTATTCCTGTGGTATAATAGTAGATGATATTCTTATAGAAGGCAATGGTGAAGTCGAACATGATAGAAACCTCAAGAAAGTTCTGGAATGTGCTCGTGAAGTGAATCTTAAACTGAATCCTCAGAAATGTAAATTCACATTGAAAAAAGTTACTTATGTGAGTCACTTGTTTACCAACTGAGGCTTATGACCAGATCCTTCTAAGCAAACTGCAATTCTTGAGATACCATCTCCAGACAATGTCACAGCCTTACAACATTTTCTTGGGATGGTCAGCTATTTGGGCAAGTTCATTCCAGATCTGAGTAAGCTTTCAGCACAGTTAAAAGAGGTGACATGCAAAGATGTAACCTGATCCTAGTCAGCACAACACCAAAGTGATTTTGATGTCCTGAAACAGAAAATTGTCAGCCCACCTGCTTTAAGATATTATGATGTTCACAAACCAGTAACTCTTTCTTCTGATACTTCAAAGTTTGATCTTGGTGCAGTCATTCTTCAAGGGCAGACCAGTAGCCTATGCATCCAGAATTCCAACCCAAACTGAGATGCAGCTCAAATAGAAAAAGAGCTTTTGGCAGTTGTGTTTACATGTTCAAAGTTCCATGATTATATTTATGGCCGACCTATTCAAATCAAGACTGACTACCAACTTCAATCACTATTTTGAAAAAGTCATTGCAAACAACTCCTGCAAGATTGCAATGCATGATGTTAAAATTGTGAAAGTACAATTTCAACCTTCTTTACACAAAAGGCAAGCTTCAATATATTGCTGATACTTTATCCAGATCACCCAGAAAAAACACTGAACAGTGTGAGAATGAGAAAGCTGATTTTGAAGTCATGGAAGTGAAGCATTTTTCTTCCGCACATCTTGATGAGCTTAGAACTCACACAGCTTCAGATCCAATTTCCCAGAAGCTCAACTACTTTATCAGTCAAATGAAAAGATAAAGTGAACAAGCTCTAGCCTAGGGAGTACGCCTTCACCATATGAAAATGAAAAGCCACAATAAGGCTACTCCCTCCACATGGTAGCTAGCTCTAAGATGGTCCGTTACAGGTTGGCTTCCAAGTAAGGAACTTTTTGCAACTTGCTCTAGTGCTTTTGCATACAGGCAATTTATTGACTTAGAACTTTGGAAGTACCTACTAAAGTTGTCAGTGAATGGAGGTTTTACACTCAAGGAAGAAAGGTAGCCGGAAGTGACTTCCAATGAATGAGTAATCTCTTATCATATTGAGCCAAGTTATTATAGCAAGAAATTTGCTCCGAGGAAAGTGTTATTAGTGTTTGAACCAGTACTTTGAAGTAGGCAATTTGTCATTTTTAACTGAACAGAATTAAAAAATTGTTTTTACTTAAGGAAGGACCTGGGATACATATGTAGTGCTTGCATACCAGCAACTGCAAGAAAGGGGATATATAATACCCGCTAAATGGACCATCTTGGAGCTAGCTACCATGTGGAGGGAGTAGCCTTATTGTGGCTTTTCACTTTATCAGTCAAGGATGGCCATCAGAACAATCTTGTTTACCACCAGATGTGCAGCAGTATTTTCCTTACAGAGACAAGATTTTGTTGGAAGATGGCATCATCATGAAAGGTCCAAAAGTGATTGTTTCAAAATCCTTGCAACAAAATTATATTAAAATCTTGCATCATGGCCACCCAAGAACTGATTCTACCAAATGAAGGGGGAGAGGGCTAGTATTTTGGCCTTCTATGTCAAAAGATATCAAAAGAGAATTCTCAACTTGTTCTGTTTGTAATAGTATTAAACTGCATCAACAAAAAGAGCCACTTCAGCTAAACCAGATTCCTGACCTACCTTGGTCAACAGTAGTTACAGATATTTTCGAATGGAATGGTCAACATTACTTGGTGTTAGTAGACTCTTATTCAAATTGGTTTGAGATTGACCTACTTCCTGACCTAACTTCTAGTACTGTCATTATGAAATTGAAGAGAGAATTTTTGTCCATGGTAGCCCATACAGTCATTTCTGAAAATGGTGAACAGTTTGCAAGTCAGCAGTTCAAAAGATTTGCTGATATGTGGGACTTTGCTCATGTTACAAGTAGTCTTGAATACCCACAATCTAATGGCTTAGCTGAATGTCCAGTTCAAAGTACAAAGCTGTTAGAGAAATCCAAATGAGGCAAAACTGATGTTTTTCTTAATCTGCTTAATCTCAGAAACATTCCTCATGACAATTTACTTGGTACACCTGCTCAGTGACTTATGTAAAGAGAAACCAGAACCATACTACCAGTCAGTAAGAATTTGTTGATTCTGAGTGCTAAAAACAACAAAGCAGTAAAAGCTCAACTCCTAAAGAAGTGTTTGTCCCACAAATCCTACTATTACAAAATCAGCAAGCCTCTAAATCCATTAAAAGAAGAAGAGATAGAGAGGATGCAGATTGCAAAATTATTTGACTGAATAGGGCATGTGAAACATTTGTGTGAAGAACCAAAATCCTACATCATTGAGTCGCAAAGTATGAAATTCAGGTGGAATTAGAAACATTTACTACCGGTGTCTGAACCAGTGTTACAGCATCTTGCCTGTAATGGAGACTCTAATTCTCAGAGTGATTTGTCCAATGTTCCTGTTCCAGAGAGCATTTAATCATCTGTTCCTTTTCCTGAAAGTATCCCTGAAAATCCTGAAGCAGAACATTCCCTAATGACTGTCCCTGTTGCTAAACCCAGTTCTGATTATTACACTATGAGCTCAGGTTGTATCTGAAGACCTAGTCCTAGATACACGGCAAACTGGACATGATTGTTATTATTTGTATATGTCTGTATAGTTTGCATGCTCATCTGATTGTCATTTTTATTCGCATAATAGAATATTCAAAGAGGGAGGATGTAGGTTTGAGTGTGTATTGTACCTTTAAGAGCCATTCCAGTCTATGGGCATGTGCATTTAAGTACTGAGTACATGCAAGCAAGAGTGCCATTTTGAGCGAGCAGTCCGAATGGAAGCGTGTATGTGTGTAGCAGTCAGTCAGTTAGTTCGTTTAGGTTTGATGTTCCAGTCATCCATCCTGATGTGTTTGTGTGTAATAAACAACTTAAATGAGGACCCAAGCCTTATTGTCTTATTTGAATACACAAGATGAGCAACAATAGGGTTGAGGATTTGTTACGGTGCAGTAGGAGAAATTGTTATGTAATTGATTTTGCTAGGATGTTAGGTAGACAACAAGTAAAAGGAGGATGATACTCATGGAGCAAGATATAACTTTTAGCTGTATAGTATGGGGGAGGTAGACATTGTAAAGAAGGAGAAAGGAGTGATGTGGAATAGGAGGAAGTAGAGGTAATAATGTTGTATAGGAAGGTGAGGTGTGTAGGTTAGGGTATCAGAAATAGAGGGGAATTGGTTATATTGTGTTTTTAGGAAGAGAAAGAAGTTAAAGAAGTAAACAAATGTGGACTGGTATTGAGTGTATGTGAGTAATATGCAGTAGATAAAAGTAGGAAGTGGCATGGTAGACGTGATAGCTGAGAAAGGTTAGAAAGGAGTTGAGGTGGGGGGATAAGGGATTTTAAGTATGTTGCTAGTTAAGTATCATGTGGTACAGAGGTTAGTAGGAGATAATTAGGTATAGGGTGAGGGAAGGAAGGTAGTAGGAGGTTGTAATTGGTAAGAAGATATTGTGAGTGAGAGATGTGGATGTGGAAAGTCTGTAGTGGTGTTTGGTTTACAGTAATTTGGAGGAAATGATTAGTTAAGCATAAGTTTAGGTGTAGTGGTGGTGGGTTCTAAATGGGGGGCAGGGTAGGGGAGCAGAGTGAGCTTGAGTGTAGCGAGGGCAAAAGGATTGGCCTGCACCAGACCACTGCAGGAGACCAAGCACAGAAAACAATCAGCCAGTGAAGGCATAAGAAGTAGGAAGTTGATGAAGGGCAATAGTTTTGCCAGGAGAAGAGTACAATTTATTTATTTCATTTATTTATTTATTTAACATTTGTTTACCAGGAAAGTCCGACTGGACACAGGTCCTTTTTCAGCAGAGGCCCGGGGAGAAAAGCTCCATGAGTAACAGTAAATTTTCATGCACACATTACAATAATCAATAAAGTATAAAGTAAACAAAATATAGTATACATAAGAACATACAAATTTGTTATATCTTGACAACAAAACCTGGACGTTGAACATAGCTAGTACTATTTGTAGGTATGACTTATGTCAATATATAAGGTTAAGACAGGTCGGTAGGAACAACGTATAAGAAGGGGATGTATTTAAGATCAGGGAATGGCAGAAAGAACCCTCTTCTTCTGAGGAGAAGTTGTTACTGGCCAGAAAAACTAAGTATATTTCTCAAACCCATGTCTGTGGAACAAATGGGTGGAAGGAAGTAGGTACGAGAAAAATGGAATGGGAGAATCCAAGTACAACTAGCATTCTGAACAGGAGTAAAGAGTTAAAGATGATTGTAGAAAATGTAAGTACACTGAAATGAGACTAACTACTGACACATTTTTCACTGTATTTCCACCTTAGCAATTATAGTTTTGGTTTTCAGCCTACTTAGGTGTTCACTTGTAGATTTATACATGTTTATTTATATTATGATATGCTTTTTACACACAAACCTGACAAAGTATTTATTTGGTATGAAAGCAATCTTTGTTAAAAGTGTTTCAGTTTATAAGTTACTAATATTTATTCTGATAGATGCTTAGTGGTATATCTTTTTGTTAGCTAATTAGTTAGTCATTTTGTTAATGAGTTGGTTTCTTAATTAATAAAGTTTGGATTAGTAGGTTAGCCTTAATAAGATATTCATATATATTTTAATTGGTCTCTAGCTTTTAAGTTTCAGTTCTAAGCTAGCACAGTCTCAATTTACACTATGGTGTTAAGGGGTAGGGGGACTTGGTTAAAGGAATGAGTTTAATGCTTTTATTGCTCTTAACAGAACCACCCACTGTAACCACTCCGTTGCTCCAAACAACCTGATTATATTTAAATGAATAAATGTCTTTAATGTTTCCTATTATACTCAACTAGGATCACTTGTCTGTGTGTTTCAATAAAGGATATTCCATTTTTAACTCATCTGTGTACTACCTATTGTTTTATTATTTTGTAGTATATATTTTAAAGTTCAAATTTTATTATTTAACTAGGTGCATAACATCTTTCAAGAAGTGAGCTTCACACCTTCCAAAGTGCTATGTTTTTGCTTGGTGTGTATATTCATAATTGCCTGGTCAAGTAGAGAATGGTTTCCAGACTTCAGGTTGGGTCTAGTTGATTATTGAGTTATTTGGGTTAAACCATGGCTATCTAGAATGCCTTCAATGTTGTATTTATATTTTTCTAGCATATTTATTGTAATGCCTCCCCGGATTTTAATGTTTTGGAAGGGGGGGGGGTGCAGCCTTAAGAACCTGAAGAATGAGGGTTTGGCATGTGTCTGTGATAGTTAGTGGGGGTTGGTAGAGTATGATTATGTGAAATGAGTTTTGTACACCAAAAGGCGCTTTCACTGTGACACATTTGGGATATGTTACACTAGTGACCAGAGTCTTAGTAACTATAAAGACAAGTATTGTGGCTTTGTGCAGGAGCACAGTCCTACCACCTATGCAACTATTAGGTCTATATTTGCTGAAGTATTTGTAATTTGGAAAGAAACAGAAGATGGGAGCATTTTCTAATCCTGATTCACTGACGTGTACAATAATAAGGGGAATGTGTGAAAAAAGAGTCTAGCTGTGTGATTCTATTTTAATGATATGTGCATTACTAAGGGAAAATGGGGTAGGAGTAATGCCAAAATTGTTTCTGTGCAGAGTTTGTACATAAGATCCGAGGTTTAATTCTACATTGCCAAAGGTTAGAAATAGAAGGATGATTAGAGTAATGCAGAAGAGGATTTTTAGACTTTTTAGTCAATCACTTGTAGGGAAGCCTGTTGCTGCTAATAAATTGTACAAAATCCCTATGACTCCTTGTTATATTTTGCCTTCACTGAATAGAATAGTGTTTATTATCTGTAACATGCCAAGTCAGCTCCTTCTTCACTCCCTGTGTGCAGTCTTCCCTACTCTTCTGCTTTTTAACCTGTGGGCCATGAGGGGGTTTTGCCTTTTCCTGCTCTGGACACTCTCTGCAGTGTCCATGTCCCTTTCTACTTGCTGCAGGTCTGTCCATTGCTTGGCTCTGTCTTTGGCAGTTTTTATAAATTAATTACTTCTGTCTGGCTTATACAAAGTGCATTACTTTTCTTAGCCCGGCCACAGTCTGCAGATCATTCTAGCTGGTGTCATGTATTTTTTCTCTTTGTTTTTTTTTTTCTGCACTGGAAACCTGACTAGAAGATACACACAGTGATTGTGATACTGACTGAGTTGTCCTGGTTTTTATAATAACTCAAGAGATTAGAAAGTCTGATCACTTATTTATATCCTTTGCAGACAACAAACTAGGCAAATCTGTTACAAAGGTAACAATGGCAAGATGGATTACTGACTGCATATCATTTGTCTATAATAAAGTGTCCATTTCATTATCAAAAGCTTTAAGAACCCATTCTACTAGATCTATGGCAACCTCATCAGTATTTTTATCCAGTCATTCCATGGATGACATATGAGCTGCTACTTAGGCTAATCCTCATACTTTTAATACTCATTGCAAATTGGATCTGGTCTCAAGGTGAAGAGCAGCCTTTGGTTCAGCCATGCTCAGAAACATCCCTCCTTTATGCAAAAAGCCACACTTGCCAAAGAATAAATATTGGAGGGCCATATAATTAATACACAAAAGTATTTCTGAGCTGCAGTCTGTACAAGGTGAATACAATTTAATCCCTTTTACATGGAACATTGTATCTTCCCTTATTCAGTGTTACCTGTAAAGGGGACAGACACATTGTCATAGTCACCCGGGATTTCAGGTAGCTGGGGACTCTGTCCCAGTGGTTGAGGAATGAATGAAAATTGACAACATCAGCTAAAGAAGTTATCTACTTACTATAACATTCCACCCATGCTGTCCATTTTCATTTTTCCTCAACTCCCCACCCACCAACTCCAAACTTTGTCATCATGGACTTCTGGAAGAATTAAATGTTATAAAGACACCACAGTGTCTTGTATTGAGCTGCAGATACTGGTTTCCTTTTTCAGGAACATTGTTCTGTGTAAACAAAAACACAATTATCTACGAACATCCAGCAAGTGTAAGATGTGTTCATCTTTGTTTTCAAATTTTGGGAAGAAAACAGGCAAGTGAATAGACTGATTGATTGATATTGAATTCTGACACCACCTTAGGAAGGAAGGAAAGGTTGTTTTTTAATGTCACCCTATCCTTATGGAAAATCAAGTAAGGAGGTTAGAAGATAACGTTTGAAGTTCTGAAATTCTTCTGGCAGAGGTAATAGCCACTAAAAATATTTTTCCAGGTCAGAACCTTAAGATCACATTTTTTCAGATAGTGCAAAGGGGGAATGAATTAAAGCCTGCAGTAGTAGATTCAAATCCCATGGAAGAGTAGGGTCTTTATAAGGTGGTCTAAGTGAAATAATATCTCTTAGGAAGGCCTTGCATATCTTAGTAGAGGCTAGGGAAGAATTGTCAGCTCTTACATGAAAATTAGAGATTGCTGCCAGTTGAACTTTACTGGTAGAAGAACTAGCTCCTTCATTGTAAATTTCTGCCAAAAAAACTCTAGGACACTTTGTTTAGGGGCTGAAACAAAATTGGTTTGTTTTGATGTGCCCAACAAACAAATCTCTTCCATTTACTTTTGTAAATTTTCCTAGTAGAAGCGTTATGGGAAGACAAATGTATATGACACACAGGAGAAAAGAGCATAGGTTGTATGTCTATTAAAGGAAGTGGAGAAACCATGCTGTTAACCTGAGCTTTGAAATATCCAGATAAATTATGCCTGTTGGGTGAGACAGGAGGTTTGGAATCAGATCCAGAATACAAGGTGGGTAAAGAAGATGTGGCAAAGGAAGGGGGACCAAACCTGTCGAGGCCAGTAAGGTACAATGAAGATTACTTTGCTCTTCAAACTTTCAGCTTTTTGTAGAAACTTGGGAATCAAGAGAGTTAGTGGATAAGGATATAGAAGACCAGAGAGCCAATTCTGGAGCAGAGCGTCCCTTGGTGATTCCCCTGGTGGGGAGATTAGGGCAAAAAAGCTGCTGCACTTGTTGTTTAGGGGAGACGCAAAAATATTGTACTTTCATATTGAGAGACCACTCATGAGGTAGTAGAATGGACCTGCTCAATTTGTCTGTTATCATGTTGGACTTCCTCGGAATGTGTATTCCTATCAGAAAGCAGTTGGATTAGATCTCCCATTGCCACACTCTGAGTACTTCTCGACACAAGGGGTAAGATCTAGTTACTCCTTGCTTGTTGAGGTACCAAACTACTGACATGTTGTCGTTTGTATCTCAATTGTCCCCAGAGGTGGATTATTTATTTATTTATTTATTTAACATTTGTTTACCCGAAAGTCCGACTTGGAACAACGCCATTTTTCAGCAGAGCCCCTGGGAGAAATGCTCTAGATGCATGTCTTTGTAACCTGAATATCCTGAATAACCTGAGTATCCTGAAAAGCTTGCAACACTAAAAGCACTGCTCTCATCTCCAGGATATTTATATGCAAAGTGGCCTCTTCGGGGGATCAAGTGCCTTCAACTGTTTCCCCAGGAAGTGCTCCCCACCCAATCTGGGATGCATCTGTGGTCACTGTGGCCTTGGGTTGAGGGAGAATGAATGGATGGCCTCATAGAACCTGATCTGACCTTATCCACCACCAAAGGTATTTTTTGCATGCTTGTGTGATCCTTATTTGAACTGACACTACTAATAAAAAATTGATCATTGAGACGCTTGCATCCTCTGAAGAATTCTCATATGAAATCTTGCCATGAGGACTAGAATTATAGCCGCTGACATTGACCTCAAGGCTTGAAGAATCATCAGCCCCCCTTTATCCCCATTTTTCTACATGGGGTTGGGGTATCGTGTTAACTGTCACCAACTCTATCGATTCAGTGCAATACTCCAGCCTTCTTCAACACTCATGTCTGACTGTTGCAGATCTTCTTTCACACAATCCATCCACCTCTTTGCTGGACGTCCTCATTTACTCTTGCCTTCTTCCTGTCTGTCCCAAATCTTCCTCACCAGATTGTCTTCTGCTTTTCTACACATGTGCCCAAACCACTGTAATCTGTTCTCTTTGATCTGTTCTGCAATTGCAATTACTTTGGCTTTTGCTCTTATGTCCTCTTTCTTCATCTGTCCCACAGTGTGCATCCTATCACCTTTCTCAGGCACTTCATTTCCATCATATCTAGCTTCTTCAACTGTTCTGCCTTTACTGCCCAGGTTTCTGTACCATACAGTAGTACTGGCCACACCACTGTCTTGTACACATTACTTTTTAGCATCTTTTGTATTCTTCTGTCATAAACTACACCTGATAATCTATGCCAGTTGGCTGCAGCCTCTCTGATTCTAGCTTTCACCTCTTCATTCAGACTACCCTTCTCCTTAACTACTCCTCCCAGATACTTGAAGCTGTTTACCTGTTCCACTATCTTCTCTTCTATCTCTATTCTCAGCTTGTTCTGATTTCCCCAATTTGCTGCCATTACCACCATCTTATCTGTGCTTAGTTTCATCTCATGTACCTTCAGATTTGCATTCCATTCTCCTATCCTTTGCTGAAGTTGTATCTCAGAGTCTGCCTGAAATGCCACATCATCTGCATACAGCAGCTTTGTTGATCCGTCCCCTCCAACCTGTTTGCTAATGTAGTCCATCACCAGTATGAACAGCTGTGGGCTCAGAGCTGAACCCTGATGTACACCCAGATCTACTGGGAACCCCTCTGTGAGGCCGAACACTGCCTGTACTTGAGTCATTGGGTTCTTGTACATAGCCTGCACTAATTCTACCAATGTTTCTGGGAATTCAAACCACACAGTACTGCCCAGATCACCTTTCTTGGGACCTTGTCATATGCTTTCTCCAAGTCTAGGAATGCCCAGTTGGACTCTCTCCTCATCTCTAGTTTCTTCTCATGTATCTGTCTCAATGCAAACATTGAGTCAGTTGTGCTGCATCATGATCTAAATCCCACTACTCATCTCCCATCTTACATTCTACTACTCTGCATATCCATTTATCAATCACCTTCTCCAGAACTTTCATGCAATGTGATAAGAGTTTGATGCCTCTGTACTGCCCACAATTGTGGATGTCCCCTTTGTTCTTGTACACTGGCATAAGTATGCTTATTCTCCAGTCATCTGAGATATGCCTTTCTCTCCACACTGATATTAGTACCCTCAGGAGCCATTTCTCCCCTATCTCACCTATCATATCTGCTGTAACCTCATCTGAGCCTGCTGTTTTCTCTGACTTCATTTTCCTTAGTGCTGTTCTTACTTCTTCTAGGGTGGGCTCCTCTTCTTCTATCATTGTAGGCTGTTTCTGGAGCAGTACAGCTTCTGTGGGGTTTTCTTCATTCAGAAGCTGCTGGAAATACTCCTTCCATCTGCATTTGATGTCTTCTGGGCTGGTAAGCAGGTTGTTGCTGGCATCCCTTATGAAGGGTGTCTGACTATCTTCTTTATCTTTCTTTCTTTGCCTTGCAACCTGATATAGTTTCTTTGTACCCCTTACTGAGTCACTTTCCAGAAGTTGGTACAGTGCCTCCGATGCCCTATTTTTTGCTATTGCAACTTCTTTCTTAGCTTCTTTATTAGCTAGCCAAGGCTTGAAGACTCAATCAGGCTGAAATTTTGGTGCTAAGAACAATTTTTGTGACATTGGAATATCCATGTCTATACTCTGGCTCAAGGAAGTAAAGCTGTTGCAGATGTATTGAAAAATGGCCCTGTGAACTCCAGTGTTTGAGATGGTTGCAACTGAAATTTGTTGTAATTTATTGTAATTCCTAGAAGGGAGCAAGTTTACAGTATCTGGTCTCTCACTATTATCAGTAGATGCCTGCTTGGGGCAGTGATCAGCCAGTCATCCAAATACAGAAACACCTGAAATCTCTGTAGTCTCAAGTGACCTGCCACCACTACTATGCATGTGGTGAGCACCCTGGGGACTGTGGTGATAACAAAGGGCAGGGCTCAAAACTGGTAATGACTGGCTCCCAGCCAGAAGCATAAGAACCTTCTGGACCACCTGTTCATTTTTATGTGATAGTATGCATCTTGAAGTTTTATCGAGCAAATCTGATCATCCTTGGCTAGAAATGGCATGATGGACTAAACCGTGACCATCCGAAACTTTGGGTGTCAAACTGACTTGTTCAGTTTGCTGAGATCCAGAAATGGTTATGAGTCCCCTGTTTTCTTTAGCACTAAAAAGAATCTTGAGTAAGTTCTGGATTATTCCTGGTCTAGTGGGACCTCTTGGATGACTTTTCTTTAGCGGTGCTTGTATTTCTAGTGCTGCTGCTTTCTTCTGATTGGCTGTAACACTGGGAAACTTTTGTGAGGATGGGATTGGAAGGGAAAAGAGAATTACAAAACTTCTGGAAATAATCCTCTGCATCCAGGTATCTTTTGTGATATTAGCCAGGCTCTCTGATGTACGGATAAATGACCCCCAATTGCCTTGAGAGGGGACAATCAGGCCTCCTTTCAGGAGTGCTGTTAGGGCCTACCAGAGAACGTGTCTCTAGACACTTGGTTTTATGGGTAATCTCTGCCGTGTGGACAGGGTCTTCCATTAGTATTCCTCCCTCTGCCCCGGGGAACCATCTCCACATGGATCTTGGAAAGGACCCAGAGATTTTTTGAACCACATTTTCCATCCCCCCCGTTGGTTCCTAGAGAAGGTCTTTTGAGGGGTCAAAAAATGTACTCCTACAGCAGAGAGAGTCTTTCCATCTTTTTCACACCTGGAGAATGTGTCCTTCACTTTGGGGCTAAATAAGGAAGATCTGCCAAAGGGAGCATTGGCCTTGAAAGTGTATTTGACAGTTCTTTTATCAAATCTCTTTGCAACCTAGTGAAATGTGCCAAATAGTTCAGCAGCCTAAGAGCAAACTTATTTTTTATTTATTTAACATTTGTTTACCTTGATAGTCCGACTGGGTGGAAACCCATTTTCAGCAGAGGCCCAGGTAGAAAAGCTCCAAGGACAGTTAATATTAAAATACAACATTTAGAAATAGATACCATTTGAAAAAAAAAATGTAGGCACACATATACAAAAACATTTTGGAATACTAATTTGAATACATCATAATGACTAATAGTTACCACGGCATAAAAAATACATTCACTAGAATGAAAAAGGAAATAGTAAGGGAAGATGGTATTTAATTGAAGTCAGATAAGAAATACTAGCAAAAATTTGAACTGTATGGAAAATTATGAAAAATGAACATCAGATGAGAGAGAGAGGCAAGAGCCTAAGATATGTAAGAAAGAGACTATAGCAAGGAAAGTGTCGAGTGTTGTGGAGAGTAGAGTAGAAATAGGGGAAGGGGGACAGAGCAGAGGAGGGAGCAAAGGAAGGGGAGAAAAGGAGGGGGGCAAAGGTGAGAAGTTAAAGTTGAGGTAGTGGAAAGGATGAAATATTACAGATGTGTAAGGAGTAAGGAGGAAAGTAAAAGATGTAAGAACATTGCATATGAGGAAGTGGTATGAAAGGGAAAGGACTGACTACAACAAGTAGAATGAAGGGAGAATAAGAAGAAATGAAAAGAAAAAGAAGTAGGTAAATTACATATGATGGATGAGGTTTGTAAGGAGAGTAAGTTGAGAACCTAATTGTCTAGACTAAAAGTCACTGAAGAGTAGACAGATTTCCCAAATCTGTCCAAAGCCCTAGACTCTGCATTAGGGGGGATGGACAGTGGAACGTTGTTCCACAAGTTCCTTCTTCATGGCCACAACCATGACCATGGTATCTACTGCTACTTCCTTGGTCCAGAATTCCCTTCCTGTCAGTAGTGCCAGAATTTGGTCTAGTCTCTTGGGGATAGGTGCAACAGCTCCAGGTTCCTTCCACACCTGCTGAAAGATCAAATCAATGAGGCCTTTGGTGGGTGGAATTACCCAGGAGGTAGATGGGCCAGATCCAGTTGCCACCAGGAATACTGTTTCCTCCAGAGAAGGATTTTGAGAGGACCGACCACTCCATTGTTTGAAGATCTCTATGATATCTCCAAATGAGATATCTTTGGTTGGTGATCTAGGGGATCCTTCCCCTTTGTTGAAAACTGTGTCTTCTGTGATAGATTCTTGTGAGGAATCTAAGTGACTACTTTTGCACTTTATCTTCTGGGGTATTTCCTCGATGGGATGTTCCAGGAAAGTGTCGGAAGAAATGGTGATAACTACTGGGTAGCCTGGAGAAGTTGGACTGGTTGCCCCTGTGAAGCCAAATGTTGAGGCTCAAGGCACAGAGACACACGAGATGTTGAAGGAAGATTTGAAGGGGGAGAGACCATCCATCCTGCCAAAGCAGAGAACACTCTCTCCACTACCTCAAAGGCAGACTGTCCTGGAGAGAAGGAAGCTGATGGAGATGAGAAGCCATGCTTCTACTCCATCGGTTCCATCTGCCATTAAGTCAGTCCATTCAAGGCAGAGGTTGGAGCTGAGCTGTCCAAAGCCAAGGCTCTGAGGGGGAGTGACAACTTCAAAAACTTCGGAGTCAACTCCAACAACACAGATCCAACCAGGACACTACAGCTCCAAGAGTCACTTGGCTCCAAACTCATCAGTGCTGGGGAGCTCAGAGAAACCCTCAGATCTGAGGACATAACTATTCTTGGTTCCAGTCCAGATGGTCTCAGCAAACTCAGGTCCAAGGACTCTGAAACAAAGTGTCGAATCATTGAAGGAGCCGATACTGGAGGGGTAGAGCTGGCCAAGACTTCCTGACCTGAAGTGGCAGGAGCTGGAAGAACCCACATCTGTATCTCCACCAATAGAAACTTCTTCATCATTCTATTCATGTCGGCTTTGGTGAGACTCCTGGAGGAATGAGATGAAGCAGTTGATGGTGATTTGGAACATCGTCTCTCTAGGAAGGCAGATGGGATCCTACACGGACTGGGTCTATGGAGGGAGAGTATTGGGCCAAAGGGAGTGATTTAGAATCTGACATACTTGGATTTGAGGATGTTTTATGGCATCCTGTCAAAGTCTTTGAGCTGGAAGGCATTGGATCCAACCTGATTTTTTTTTGGGGGGGTGGCTCCTTTGAGGACAGAGTCAAAGATCCTGACTTCTATGGGGGCTTTTTTGTAGCCTCCTTGGAAGTGATCTTAGGTGGTTGTGCTCCAAAAATGGCTTTCAAAAAAGCAGTAGGAGGAAGCCCCTTTAGAATCAGCTTATTTTTAAGGTCTGCTATTGCTCACAGATTAAAGCTTTTGCAAGTACTGCATTCTACATTAAGATGGTCTGGGCCTAAACAATAGACGCAAAGATCATGAGCGTCCGAACAAAGAAGGTTATGGCCACACTTTCTACACTATTTGAAGCCTTTTTTCTGACATTTTGAAAAAAAAAAACAAAGATAGCAAGAATTATTTATTTTTTGATAATATAGAAAGGGTAAGGAGGAAATGAGAAAAGGTTCCATCAATGTTAGGAGAGAATACACCAACACTGTAACAGGAAAAAGTTACAGTAAAAGAGAAGTATTAAAATTTAAAGTTTTAAAATTTTAATAAATGTAGATATTAAAAGGAAAAAGAAGCCAGCAATGGTATTCAAAAAATACACCAAGTGTACAAAGGGAGAAGCAGGAAAAAAAGTTGTTCAAATAAAACTTTAAATTAAATTAATCTTTAAATTTCCTCGAGAGCAAAGCTGACCACGTGTATTTGTGAAAGCAGCAATCAAGATCTGAGGTATGTTAAAGCTTGGTGCATTTTGAGAGGGTAGAGCTCGAGAGTTTCAGTTGGCAACGAGCTATAGTAGCAGCCAAATAGTTGAGGAATGAATGAAAACTGACATCAGATAGACAGTTCTGTTGAGTTGTATTCTTTTCAGCAACCTTCTGTCAGTCTTTTGTTAGTTATAATTCCACTTTCAGTATCACCTCCTATGCAGTCCCTCATGACATGAGTAAACATCCAAGGAGAATTCCTTAGTTTTATAAACAATTACCTGCAATTTTTCCTTTATTTCTATTAAAAATACTAATTTCTTTGCACTGCTGGCAAAAGTGCACTTTAAGCACAACTCTGGAAAAAAAAATCTGAATGTGTTTGGCACATATGCCTTTCATTGGTTGCCATCTTTCATGGGCTTAGCAGCATTCCCCCAAATCATATGATGCTTTTTTGATAGCTTTAACAATGACACAATTTAAAGTAAAGAGTCTTGCTGTTTGCTTAATTTTCTAAACAGTTTTCCATATTGGAGGAAATGTTGAATATGTGACCTAGATAAAGGCTTAAATGGAGAACTCTGCCTCTTAGGAGAAAAAAATAATATATTTTCAATGTTTCATTGAAAGATAATTAAAATAACTACAAACAGATTATTTTGTGACTTTAACAATGGCAATAAATGCAGACACCAAATCCAGACTACGAACATGATGTGGCTTTTGTCATGCTGCAGGGAACTGCACCTAATATGAATGAGCTCATAAGGCACACTGTGTAGACCCAGAAATAAAAGAGCAGGGACAACAAAGCAATGTAGTAAAACGACTATAAATTCTCACACAGACCAAACTAAGTGCTTTGAAGTGGAAATAGCTCAGCTGAAGGAGAAAATGGGCAAGATAATATGGAAAGCTAAGAATATATACTAACAGATCTTGAAGAGATGATCTGCACATAATAGGACTGTATGAAGGTGTGGAATGGAATGAATCCATTTTGTTCTGTTAGAAAATGTTTAGTGAATCACAAAGCCACTATCCTGGCTTATGTATGAAGTAGAAAGAGCCCAAAGTGGGTAAGAAATCTACCAATAATAATATATATGTGCAAACTCTGGTAGCATAGAGCTAAATCTGGATTTTGAAGAAAGCTTCAGAACAAAATGGAATATATTTTTGTGTCAGAAACTCAGATATGCAGATTATTTGTATTTCAGACCTAGAGAAGATGGTGGACAGTTGCTGAAGCTGCATGAAGATAAAGGCAAACAGAGGTGTAAATGTTCATAGGCTGATGCATTCATAGGTTCATATATTGCTACTAGGCAAAAAGTTGGTTAATACATTTGAAGCCTAACCACTTCAGTCCCACTTGTGTATGCAACTACTTTCTTCCAAATTTGTAAAGGATAGGGGGTTAAGCATGGGGTGAATTTATGGTTTCTTATCCATTTGCCTAAGTTAGAGCTAAAGAGAGTAAAAAAAGAGGATAACCTTTGTGCCTGTCTTACTCAGCTCTTTTAAAAGGGTAATATGGCAGAAGCAGAATTAAAGTTTAGCATACCAGGAAGCAGCAGGTGCATTGCAGAATCTACCAAAGGTACAGGATGAGTACAAGGGCAGTAGGTAAATATAAACTCTGTCCAGCTGAAGGATGTATAGTCATTGCCACAGCAATACAATCAGTCCAAATCTATACTAAAGCCCAGAGTGGTATCAAGTGGCCCTGCCCTCTTTGTTGATGTTCATGGTGCTTGCAATAAAAGGGTCATGCCAGAGCAGCACCCTGCTCCTGACTATAAACCACAGCCTTCTGATCATCCAGCACCAAAGATGAGCATGTACCTGTTGTGCTACTAGCACTGCTTTCTTTCCATTACTGACACTGCAATGCAGCATTAGAAGGATTGTTTACTCCTTAGAGTGCTGTATTTTGGATGTGATCCTAAACCAAAGTCCCATCTGTCTGTGTTAATGTCAGCTTTGGTGGATGTAAAAAATTCTATGGCTCTTATCAAGAAAAGAATAGGAGAATTTCCTAAGTGCTCCTGACAAATTTCCCGTAGTCAATATAAATACCCACCATAGGTCTTCCCTGAAAACAGGCTACTAACCAAGTGGGACTCGCTCAACAAAGGACAAATAAAGAAATTAATACCTAGAGAATAATATAGACTGAGATAGAATGAGGCGCCTAACTGAATGGTGATGACTCGGTACATGAAATTAGTTATACCTATGAAGATGGAAAAGGTGGGCGACAGAGAGGTCAGGTTGATGGCAAAAGGAGGGTTGCTTGCTGACAGCTGTTAAGTGTGTCAGTCAAAACCCCAAATAGGAGCTACAGCCAGAATTTACAGACAGGAAGGGAAGTGGGTGGAGCAGCATGAATGATAGCTTGAAGCATTATATATCTGTTTCATGTTTTCTCTTTTGTCTAAGTTATACAAATGATTATGTTTGCTGTGAAAGGAACCCTCCTATCTCCTAGAATATTGGAATATATTAGTTTTGCAGTTTATATTTACGTTATGCTCAGAAAGAGGTACATAGCTCCATATTACTCTGTAGTGAAACTAGTTATAAGATAAGTTTTGTTTGTCTTTTCAGCTTTTCCTGGTTAGGGGTCGCCACAGCAGAACTCTGGTCCGCTAATGATTGGCAGTAGATTTTTATGGTGCCGAGTTGCCAGCCCGATGCCCAACCATCAGAGAATGGCCCATTCACCCATGTCTTTTGGAGGTTACTCGACCACAGGGAGGACATGGAGACTCCACACAGAAGGCAATCCAGCCGAGAATCGAACAGGAGAACCTCTTGCTGTGAGGCAACAATGCTACCGCCGTACCACCGCGGCTTTGTCGTGAAATGCAGTATTCTGCATATTTTGTGAAGGGCAGCACATGAATACACCTAAATGTCAGTTTGTTTCTGAAATGTATGCTGCCTGATATGAAATGGCATGGTTTATACTCCAAGGGTATGAGATAGCGTTCATTCAAAGTACTTGTTCCATGTACTGTTCAATCAATGAAAGAGTTCAGATGCAAAGTTGTTTTATGTAACCATGGAGCCCTATGTGGACTGAAAATACTTGACAAACATGTATAATCTGAACATAGGTAGGCTGTATATGTGTAACATGTCTGAAGCTGTGAGTAAAGTTAATTTGGGAAAGTTTTCAGTTCTGAAGTACATAAGATAAACTAGAGAGGGAAACTGTTTGGTTTAGAACAGTACCACATGTCCACTACAAGGCTTCTGATGCAATGTGGAGAAAATAATGATGTGTATATAGATGAATAAGTGTGGGGGAGCCCATGTGGGAGTCTACTTTAGGGTATTTTGGTGAGTAGTTGTGTAGACTACATAGCACTGTCACCATGAGCTTATTAGTTTTAGGAAACATGATGAGGCTGAGGAAGGATAAAATGGGTGTTGCCTGTCTGAAGGGATAGTATGGAATCTGCTTTACTGTCTAGACAAAGGTGGATAGATCTATGTGGCAGATGGGTTTGGAGGTACTGTAGGGAGGGAAATGCACTGTTGGAGGTTGGGGCAAGAGGAGCTATTATCAGATTTATGCAGGATTCAGACAGCAGGAATGATCAGATGCCAAGGGTATGCATTCTGGGGTACATTTGGACCAACACTTTCTGTTGTGATTATAGCTCATACAGTGGGGTAGGGCTGGGTTGAGTAGTGTGGAAACAGTGGAAGGCACTATCTAGTGTATAATTTATTACAAGCTACCATATTCTTCATTAACATTTGAAGCTATAAAGACAGTTTCTGTGATGATTTTGGCACACAGGCAACAAGTTCAACTCCCACATCAATGAAAACAGTAGTATGAGGTTTGAGCCCCACCACTGGTGACTGTTAAAACACAAAGGGTGAAAGGCCTTAAGGGTATACAGCAAATATACACTGTTGCCTTGGTTATAGCAAAGACCTGCAATATCTGGGTAAGTTCCAGGCTAGTTGCAGGTAAGAGTTACTTGTATTTAGCCAAAATCCTCAATACCATTCCACATTCAAGCATCACTGATAAGCAAATCCAAATTAAATGTTATCCCCTATTATACCTTCTAGATAACAAACTGGCTCAACTACAGAACATAGTCTCTAGTGTTGCAGGCACACTATCAACTAAAATAGCGGGGTCTCCCAGAGATTGGTCTTGGCACCATTTTCTTTGGTTTCTACTTCTTCGATATTAAAGCAAACACCAATGACCAGTGACTGATGAAGTTTGCTGATGACTGCAAACTCAGTGCTGACATAAATGCCTCAGATAACCTACATATTTTTCAGGGGGGCCTAACTCATGCTAACCTGGATCATGGCCTCTAAGTGCCAAACAGTGCAGTATTGTGTCCTTTGGTAAGCCCTGTCTCCTCTAACATAGGCGGCACCCCCTAAAAATGACTCAGTCATTATGAACTTGGGCATCTTTACTGACAGTGAGTTATCCTCTAACTACCATGTGACCAGTATTTTTAAAAAATCCTTTTATATAGCCAGAATAATCACCAAGGGCAAATCTTCCATATCACTGAGGTTTCATTACCCTCGAATCCTCCCTTATCAGACCAATAAAAGAATATAATATATAATGCTCCTTTTGGTCAAAGCTAGAATCAGAGGGGCTGCAGCCAACTGGCATAGAGTGTCAGGTGTAGTTTATGACAGAAGAATGCCAAAGAAGCTTAAAAGCAAGGTGTACAAGACAGTGGTGCAATTAGTACTACTGTATGGTACAGAAACATGGGCAGCAAAGGCAGAACAGTTGAAGAAGCTAGAGGTGATGGAAATGAAGTACCTGAGAAGGGTGGTAGGATGCATACTGTGTGACAGACAAAGACATGAGGACATAAGTGTAGAAGCCAAAGTATCTCCAAATGCAAAAATGGTTAAAGAGAACAGATTACAGTGGTTCCAGCTCATGTGTACAAAAGAAGAAAATAATCTTGTGAAGAAGATTTAGAACAGATAGGAAGAAGACAAGAGACACAAGAGTATCCAGCAAAGAGGTAGATGGACTGTGAGATAGAAGACCTGTGACAGTCAGGCATGACTGCTGAAGTAGGCAGGAAAGCAGCATTGAATAGAGAGAGATGGTGACAGTTGACACAACACCTCAACCCCATGCAGAAAATGGGAAAAAATTGGGTTGATGATGGTGATGTTTATGTTATAATGCCCCTTTGGTATGTTCTTGGCTAGGCATATAAACCAGCTTGAGAGATCACAGCGTTTCCTTACCAAAATAATCAAGTACCTGTCCTCTTTGAGTTACACTCACTGCCTTAAATTGTTGGCTAGGATACAAATGATCCACTGGAGCAACAGCTTAGTTTGAAACAAATGATCCACTGGATCAACTGCCTACTATGAACCAATGAATCTCTGAAACTATAGTCACAGGCTCCCATACTGTAACTTCAGCAACCTCAGATTAAACCCAGTGTCTTTCAATGTAATATTAACCAACAGTAATTGAAACTTTAGTAGAGTTATTTTGCACATGCACATGTATACAGACACATATAGGCGTGCACACACACACACACACACACACACACACACACACACACACACACACACACACACACACACACACACACACACACACACACACACACATGCATGCTTACACAATATTTCAGAATGTGGGGTTGAACAATGATTCTACAGAACCAGCTCCCTCCATATGTATACAGCTGCTTACCCAATAAATAAGCCATCAGGTCCAAACATTTAAAAGTAAATAAATAATAAGGGTATTTACTTAAAATAAATAATTTAAAAGGAAATATGAAAATAGTGAAATGATAACACCAGAAAAGAAACAAAATATTCACAATGATAGAAAAATCTACCCTTCATTTCTTCTGAGACGTGTATGTTTTTCACTAAAGATACACTGTGTTCTCTCAGTTGTTAGCTTTTTATTCCAAAATAAAAATATTTAGTTCTTACAGACATTAGCTGTGCTTCAAGGATATTCACCGGCAGCAGCCATTAATTCACAAGGATTAACAGACAGACTCTCTGTTTATAGGGTCCCAGTTAAATATTCCCTTAGACTTATGCTCCCTCTAAAAAAATTGGGCAACTGCTAGCACAGTAAGTTTAAGTGCTGACTGCTTGTAAAACACTTGGTTAAGAGTGGAAAAAATACTGGATAATTAAACTTCAATCCATTTCCACAATAGGAAATGCAGATGTGTATAACATTTTACACATTGCTCTTTACACATTAACTGCAAAAGCAAAAAACAGCACAATTTCTTCTACTTTTGTGTTAATGTAGTATTTGCACACATTTTTGTTAATATGCTAGGTTATGTTTGATGCATTATCTTTTGAAAATGAAATAACTTTATCACAGTTTATTAAAGTCTCTCACAGAGTGACCATAGTATATATTACATTTTAATGTTGTGGAGAGATCCTGCAATGATTTTAGCACCGCATATCTTGATACATCTGTTAATTCCACTAGCATTTTTAGCAATGAATAGTAAAACTATATAGCTGCATAGTCCCTACTGCTCATTTATTCAAAATAAGTGGGCTCAATGAAGTAGAGGAATACAACCCTGACAACTATCCAGCCTGCCTGGTTTTTAGTAGTGGTGCAGATGCTCAAAGTCCCAGCAGGCAAGAGGGAGGACTGAAGATGTATTTCCTGTTCACCTATTCTAGGAAGTAGGTTGTGAGCTCATATCTGACTAAATAATCTCTAGTAAAGAAGAGGTGACTTAGATGGAGAAATCCGTTTGAAGACAGGAAGGTGAGGGGGCTACATAAAGCATGATAGTGAGAGATGACCCCATGCTGCCCTTGTTGTGCACCCCTTTTCTTGATTGCTTATGTAGGACACAAAAGGAACACAGGGCAAAAACAAAAATCTCTAGTGGCTGCCTGAATTATCTCAGTCACAAGATAACAAATTGGCAGAACTACTACAATTGACCAGATGGTCAGTAGACACATGGGTCTAAAAAGAAAACAAAAGAAAGATTGTTCCAAATGACTTAAGAGGTTTGTGATTTGTTACGTGTGAGTGTATACCCAAACAACTGTAAGTGGAAATGTTCACAGTACTAAACTACTGCTAAACTTTCATTTTCCATTTGAGAATATACTCCTATAACATCCACAGGGGCACAGTTAGTATAAACAATTGCTCTTTACCTGTAGCCTGTTAATGTTCTATACTCGTATTCAAAGCCTGTAAGAAACTGACATAATGCTATTCATAGGTGTACATCCACAACGAATAAATACCAACTACTGATGCCCTATTATCACTCCTGCGATAACTGAGTCATCTTTAAAGAAGGTTAAAACCAGCAGTAGTAGGGAGTCTGATGATATCCTAGTACTATTTATTCATCCTTTGCATACCTCACTTGTTGATCCCTTCATACCACTGTTTAACCACCTCCTGCTTCAAGGAACTTTTCCTTATTCAAGGAAGCTGGCAAAAACTGGCAACATTCATCCCAGTTCATAAAATAAGATGTTAGAAAATTAAATTGTCAAATAACTTTAAAATCCTTTCTCAACATGTATTTTGAGAGATGTCTGCTTCAAATTCTTGAAAGAGAAAACCAGTATAGGTTTCCTTTTGACTTAAATTAGCATAGTTTCTTGAGGGGACATTCTACCCTGTCCTATGATCCAATGAGTAAAAGCCCTTAATCAAGGACTTTTTGTCAATGTTGTATATCTTGACCTTGTCAAAGTGTTTGACAGCATCCCCTCATAGTGTCTTTATTAACACACATCCCCCCATAGTGTCTTTATTAACACACCTAGCGCTTAGGGGTGAGCCATTTCTTGGTGCAGTGGATCCAAATTTCGCCAAAAAACATGAACAAAGAGTCCAGATTCAAGGCCATTTTTTTTAACTGGTTAAAGTTTTCCTGTGGAGTATAGCAGGGATTAGAACTGTCAAGAGGAGCAGTTATTTCATTGTTGCTTGCTACAAGATGTAATAAACTTCCAACTGGCATAAGATGCTCCATATCTCTTAATACGTTTTAGAAGACTAACCAGCTGTTTTCACATCTGGAGTATTGGTGGTCACGTTGTAATGGTGTTCAAGCCAAGATAAGGAACATAGAAACTATGCAACAATGAAGCTGCAATAAGTTTTGTTTCTTGTACTTGGTCCAAATTTGCCATGGCAGTTTCTTTGTTCTAGTGCAAGGGTACTGCAATGTGATCTTACTACTTCTCTTACTGAAGCAAAGTCTGGCAGAAATCATGCACAGTAATTAATAATGTCTAGAAGATGTGCCAATGTATGAAGAAACTCAACTTGTAGAAATCAGAGGAAGAATTATCTGCAATGGTTGCTATGCTGACAATGTCAGATTACTGGCTGAAAATGAAGACGATCTGAGATATTTGCATTATTAAGATTTAACAACATAATCTCAAAACGGGTTTGCACCTTAACATGAAGAAGACAAGGATCACAACAACCAGTAAATGAAAAAAACACTTATACTTGATGAAGAAGAAATAGAATTCGTATGCAACTTCAGCTTGCTAGGGTCAATAATCAATAATGAAATGACAAGTAGTCAAGAAATCTGGCAATAAATTTCTCTAGGCAGAATGTCTATCAAAGATTGATATATAATCTTCCAATGAGATGGCTATGAAAAGTTTTAAAGATAATAACTTAATTTATTGGTCCCAATTGATGCATAAAGAGAATACTTTATCATCCTTATATATACTTGACAAATATAATTTGGAGAAAGAATACTGGTTACATGCCCAAAACTGTGCACAATATGTTGAAAAAAGAATAGAAATGATGCAGCCTACAGTTAAAAAAATCCATTCCAAAATACATTGAATATTTATTAATATGTATACATACAAAATAAAGTAATACATTGTCTAAAATATTTAAAATAATATTGTATTCCAATACAATTCTTTAATAAATTGTGACACAATTTATTAAAGAATCTTATTGGAATTATTATGATACTATAAACAAAGAATTTCCAAATGAAGAAAATAAACAATTAATTTTAAAACCATCCAATTTAACAATATCATCACTTAAATAGAAACTGTTTTTCTGGAAATATATGCATAAATCATTTTATACACCACATAAAATAGAAATCATATCTAAACCCATAACTACTTGTTGGAGATATAAATCAGATAACAAAGCTGATTGGGAACATGTATTTTTTGAATGTATTAAAATTAAAACATTCTGGAAAGAAGTTAACAATTTTGTACAAGCTCTGTTCACTAACAAATTTATATTGACCAAATCTTTGATTCTCTTCAGTGCTCCTATACCTGATTGTGTTGCAAAGGTGAAATACCCAGTTTTATGGTGCATATTGTCATTTGGAAGGAAAGTAATAACAAGTAACTGGAAGAGTGACATTGTTCCCTCTTTTAAAGAATTCAGAAACATCACTTTGGAAGTTAGCCATTTGGAGATCATTACTATAAGAACAAGAGCAACAAGAATCACTTCCTCATATAACTCATGGAAAGGACTAATTGAACTTCTAAACAAGCAATGACTGATTTATAGTATCCAGACCAGTAACGAGCGGTGTGCCTCAGGGCTCTGTCCTGGGGCCCCTCCTGTTTGGCATATACTTCTCTGAAGAACAGGCAAACACTGAAGGGCTGTGGCTGACCAAGTTTGCGGACGACTGCAAACTTGTTGCTATAATAGAGTCTCCGGCTGACATGGATATCCTCCAGAAGGGCCTTAATGAGACTGATGCATGGTGTCAAAGCCATGGTCTCAAGCTAAATGCTAAAAAATGCGTAGTAGTCCCCTTTGGAAAAAACAGAGTACCCGCAAACTACCACATAGGAGGTAACCCCCTGAAATCTGAAGTAGTAGTAATAAGGGATCTAAGGACCCAAGTAGATAGTCAGTTTTCCTTTGATAACCATGTTGCCAATGTGGTTAGAAAATACTTCTATGTGACCCATCTGATCACGAAAGGGTTCGCATCAAGATCTAAGGATGTAATGGTGCCCCTCTACTCTTCCCTCATCAGACCCATTATTGAGTACAATGCACCAATTGGTATGTACTTGACTAGGCATCTCCAGCAGCTGGAGAGACCACAGAGGTACCTCACTAAGAGGATTACTGGCCTCAAACAGTTGCCCTATGCAGCACGATTGAAAAAACTAAGGCTTTTCTCTGTTGCATACCGCCTTCTCAGAGGCGATCTCTGTCTAACATACAGAGCCATGTCCAACCCAGAACTGTTGAACATGCTCCATCTTAGCAAAACCAAATCCACTTGAGCTATACGCTCTGTGGATATAAACCTCAGCACAACAATGAATAGAACATGCTGGAGGGATAGATTCCCTTCGCAAAAACTTCTTTTGCTATGGAACAAGGTCCCGATCTACATAAGACAGAGCCCCTCACTATCACTCTTCAAGAGGAACCTTGACGAGTGGATGGGTAACAGAAAATTCACACCAGGGATCATACCAACAGCTCTACTAGATAGGGGCCAAGGGTACTAGCTGCTAGATCAAGGGCCTAGGGAACTAACCAAAGGGGTGGTGAATACTGCACAACGTGGCTGCGCTAATATATGCCTTCGGGCAGATAGCCCAGTACCTACCTATGGACCTATGAACCTAACTGAATATATAGTTCAATGTAATTAGTAGGTTTTACACACCCTTTGTAAATAGTTGTTTTGTTAGTTAACCCATTTTTCTTTATTATTTTCTTACAGGAAATGAATTAATTCATATTTTACTCTGTGTGATATTAAGTTTTAATTGTTATTGAGAAACTTTTTTTTTATACTTATTTGAAACTCTAATAAAAATGTGTTAAAAAAAAACTGAGATACAATCTCCACATGCAGAGATGTACTGCTGCATTCATAGATTCAGCATGTCCAAGGTAAGGTATTTTTCTTGTCATATGGATGTGAAAATGGATGGGAGAAAAATCAATGCCTTTGAATTGTGATGTTATTAAAGAATGCCGTGTATACCATGGAGACTGCCTGACTAAAAAATCAATGACCACTGGAGGAGATAAAAACCAAAGCATTCCAATGAAGCTGAAATGAAAAAGAGTCCAAGTTTCATACATTAGATGTATCGTACAAAGAGAAAGATCATTAGAAAAGACAGTGTGCTTGGCAAGGTCGAAGGTCAAATTAGTTTGATACAATAACGAGATGATGGATGCCCTATTTCAGTGATTAGTTGTGTGACTGGAAACTTAAAACATTTCGTAACTAACAACTGGGTTGCCAGGAATTGATCCAGACTAGATTGTCCTTAAAAACAACAGACAGCTTTTGACTGTGTTTAGTGTTCAATGCAGTTGCTAATCATAGATTTAAAACCTGAAATGAGGTTGTATAAAAGTTTACATCTCAGATTATAAGGTTTATGCAATAATACTGTGATATCTGTGGGATCTATAGTTGGTAGAGCTTGTAAAATAAAATTTACTTTTTTAGGATCTAGTGAAATATCACCTTTAGAGAATTTGAGACCACAAAATTCAAACGTTGGCTTATTATATTCATACTTTCTTTGATGTTATATGAGTCCACACACTTTTAAATGTTGGAATACTGCTTTCAGAATCATATTATGAACTTTTTGGTACTTGCCGCACTTTATGATATCACCACTTTTTCTTTCTTCTTTCGGCATTTCCCATGGATCATCTGTCTGCTCATGATTAAAATGTGAAATACTTGGTATGCCTTAAAGGCATATCTCTCAACTATATAGATTTTCGCAGAATACCCAGATTTCTGCCTCATATTTTCAGTCTGTTTTTCATAAAATTATGGTTTTCTGGCAAATTAGTGGCAAATCATTAAAGACTGAAGTTAGAAAATAATGACAGGCATTTAAATTTCAGACTTCATACCCTTCAGAAAATTCATGTTAATGCAAAACATGTTATTCTGTCAACTTTTAAAGTTTGTAAGAGCCATATTTAAAAATTGTCCCTATTTTTAGGCCTTTGTCCCACTTTAATTTATAGCTTTGCCCAGATTTCTTGTTCTGAGAGGTTGAGAGGTATGCTTAAAAGACTTGCTGTGTTCCATTTTGAAAACCTCCACTGCTTGATTAGGTCCACAGATAGGAATTGCAGGAATGACAGAAGCCTGCTAGCTATATACAAGAGTAGGAAGAGAAGCATAAAAGACACAGAAAATATTCATATAATGGTACTGTATGTAAAACTAGCATCATTACACTAGCTAACCCTACTACAACACTGTGTATTGAAATTGCACATTACTTCCTTCAATCTTTGCTGCTGCAGAAAACTCAAAAGAATGCAATAAACAAGGGAATATGATAAAACACCTACAATGTATTCAGCAAGCACTTAGGAGAAAACAATTCAGTGATAATAGCATAGGTTAATAACTTAACAATTCAACAGTCTGCAGATCTTTACCAGGCAACGCACTATTTAAAGTACAGCACAAAATAAGTATGCTGTCTACACATTTGTTCACAGATTACTGCCACTGTGTCAGTAAATATGTGCTTTCTAATGCAGTATTCATAAAAATACATTGTCAACTCAAGCACAGTTATATAAATTGTATTCAAAGACTACTGTGACTGCATTAGCAGAAAACATTTAGATTTATTAGTATTCACAAAGTGCAGGGACACAACACAGATGAAGACACAGTCAACTGCATGTGGAGCAAGGTAAAATGCACTTAATCAAAATGCCCAGAGAGATGTCATATATCATGAGTACAGAAAAAGTACCTACAATGGTAAGCTAAAGAAATAAATGAAAATGTACTGAGCGCTCTGAATGTTCTCTGTGACAGTAGCCTGAAGCAGAAAGCTTCATTTCTCATGTCCCTGTGGATTTTGTATGTACTGACAGAGTCAAGAAGTAGATTGCTTCAAATAGATTAAGGCTCCAAGTGCAAGTACAGATGAAGAGAATTACATTATAGCAGTACCTGAAATCAACAAAGCTAACTAGAATAAGGGTGCATTGTTAAACAGGCCATAAAGGAAGGGTCAAAAGAAATCTTACCCTGAGATGCAGTGGTATATTATCCATGTGTTCATTAGTAGGACATATGGCTGCTATGTTCTGAAGTGATACATAAAAGGCAATTTTCAGTCTTTTCTGGAAGTTATAGGGCGGCTCTTCCAAATGTCAATTTTTTTTCTTTTTATACCATGAAGCATTATTTATTCCCTTTGATGTAATTAAAATAATGCAGCAAATAAAGACAATATCCAATTTTTTTTCTCTTATTTTTTCTGCGTTCTTGAATTTGTACTATGTGTGCACACCAGTTCTGGACTCTGAGTCTGGTATTATTTTTCTTCCAATATCTGCTGAAATATCTATTAATCTGCTGCTTAACGGGGCAATTCTGGAAATCACTGAGTAGGCGAGGAGGACAGAAAAGATAAATCTGACATTTATCATGTCAACAAAACTGATCTGGTCACTAAGTTTAAACTCAGATTCAGTAGATAAACTATGTATAGGAACACTGCAAAGTTTTCTGCTGTGAATGAGGAGGTCATGTGACTACCAAACATGATGGCAGTTCTGATGTATATTTACATTTTTCCATCATTTTTGTCACTCTGTTCCTTAAGTAGGTATTTCTGAGTAGTATTCCACATTCCTACTGGAAGCAGAAAGAGTTACTGTATGTGCTATTTGGTATTCATGTTTTATGCTAGTTAGATATCCAGATTTTTGACTAGATATACCTACTCTTCATGGACCTTTGTACCTATTTTCAATGTCTGCAAGTTTAGAGGTATGCTTAATAGATCACTGGTGTGTACACCAAATAAGAAGGAAAGGTGAAACAGTGGCTAAAATAATCTACATAATCAAAACTGGAGAAAAGAAAGAGGGTGTTATGACTTCTTTAAAAATGCTGCACTTATGTGTATTTTTATTCTCTCCTCTAATTTCTTTTTGATATTTTCTATATTCACCGGATTGTACACCTGCACCTGGATGTAAAATAATCAGATGAGATGAAGGCTGAGGTTCTCTAAAGCTGGCTGTAGAGGTGTTTGTACAGAAGAGAAACAGCATTTGCCTCAACAAATGCTTGCAATAATTAACAAAAATGAGTCCAATATGAAGCGGCAGTTCCTCTGTACTTGACCAAGGGACAAATACTTTAAAAGTTTTCAAAAAGAGACACGTTAGACTGGAAATCAAGTAGGATTTAAGTTGGTAGCTATATAATTATCATTAGAGTTAAAAATGACATGAAGGCATACAGATATAAAGTAAACAAAGAAGACTGAAATAGGAATAATCCAGTATGTATAAAAGCATGCAATATATGTTACTCAAGAAAATTACTGGTCAGATTCAATAACACCTACACTAAATTCACACGATCTGCATTTAAGAACACCACTGCCACATTTTTTGTGCTTTCTAGTCACTCAAAAAGATTATGTTAAGTGTACATGTAGTCTACACTTTATGGCAATGTTTATGAATCCCCATACAAAAGGGATGGATACCTTTTGAAAACAGTTTTGGGGTAGAAATTGTAAAGGAAATGCAAGAAATAATATTTTGTTGAGACGGGTCAAAAGGAGATTAAGAGAGTTTAGAAAACACTAAAAAGAAATGACAAAAGAGTTCTTGCAATAATAATTGAAGTGATAATGTAACAAAATAAGAAAAAATACAAATCTGTAATAAAAAGCTATAATGAAAAATGAGTATGCCAAGTAGTGAATAAAGTTAGAAGCAATTTGATTATATGTGTGAATAATTATATGATTGCTAAGTCACTGGGGGGATGAGCAGACTGATGATTGCTAAATGTCATATAGAATAAGAACATGTATGCATTTTAGCTGCAACTGATATCAATACTGTAACAGAAAAAAATCACTATGATACAGATGCAGTGAAGGCTAAAGAAGGGGGAAAAGAAGGGCAATGACTGGAGTAGTGAAAATAGAAAATAAGGAGGGTAGGTGCAGTTATGAAAAGGATGATGGGTTACTTCAGAATATTTGGATTATAGAGAGGACAGACAGGCAGCTATCACACTGAAGCAGGTTTGAATGATCACTGCTGTTCATTGCTGGGAGTGATTGTGTGTCTTCCATGGGGGACAACCCAAGGGTCACACTGGCCTGACTACAGTGGAACAGGAGAGAGGTGCAAAGGGGGATGATAGGGAAGTGGAGTGTAGGAACAGCCAAACATCTAATTAAAGGGGAGACAGTGCTGCAGAAGATTAAAAGGGAGGAACTCGAGATAGCTTTTTTTTCAAGAGTTGAAGTTAAGTAGGCAGGAATGTAAAAGATTGGGAAGAAACTTTTAGCAGGATGGAATGGAGCTGTGCAAGGTTGAAAAAGGGATCCATTTGGTATCTTGGGGAGAGTAAAAGAAGAATGACAGAAATAAAGAAGTTAAGGATCAAGGAGGTGGGTGGATCATAACAAAATGGTAAGGATGTGTGGGATAGTACACACAGTCTTTTATATCCCAAATGCAGATGATGCATCGGTCTTAGAGAGGTTAGAGGGTACTTCAAAAGTGAAAGGTGACAAAGACAGGTTGACCACTGGTGGAGTTTTCAATGAGGTTCTCAACCTACAAACAAGACATATTGCAGTGGAAAAAAGGAGATTCATAATAAAAGCGCAAGAGTACTAGAACTGACCATGGAAAATCTTGTACCCGACCAGGCACATGCAACAAGTGGAATGACCACAGATGTTCCTCAAAAAAATAATAAAAAGCATAAACAACATGTCCTACACAGATGTCTTCAAAGCCCTGTTCTGTACTCTGTCTCCCACAGACTGCTGAGGGGCAATCTATGCCTAGTACACAAGGCATCTTTGGATTCCACACTGATGGACCTTTTGCATATCTGCAAAACAAATAGCATTAGAAGTACCTAATATAGTGACATCAACAGGACATATTGAAGGGACAAATATGTGTCTCAGAGACTACCCCTTCTGTGGAAGAGGCTTCCCGTCCATGTGAAGCAGAGTTCTTCCCTAATCCAATTCAAGCATAATTTGAGCCAGTGGGGGGTAGAGTCGTAAATTCTCCCCTGGTCTGACATCTATGTCTCTAATGAACAGTGGCAGCCTGTAAATGTTTGACCACCCAAACACTAGCCTACATGCACCCCTTAAAGTAACCTTAGGGTGCGTACCAAAACTTGTCAAATACATTTAAGATACATGGCTAGGCTTAATAAGGCCACCGTGGTCACTAGTCTAGTATGCACCTGTGAACTTGTGTATGGAAAGAACTAGGTGTAAATGGTTTTACATAGTTGAGGAGTGAGAATAAACAGGCAAGTAGATTTGATAAGAATATTTATAGACAAGGTTACAATGGGAGAAATGAGTGTATCTGACAATACTATAGTTAGTATGGACTAGGAAGCAGCTGCAATTTATACAAAAGGATGAGATACAAATACATGGGATGGAGTTGTGCAAAGTGGAAAAAACAGAGAGGTTTTCAGAAAATGGAATATGCATCTTCTAGCTTTTCATCAAAGGGAAGAAAAAAAGCTTTTATTAAAATTCTGCTTAAATATTTTAAGTTGCACTTATAGTGACCTGTGCAGTGATTTTTTGTACTTTTCTGCTTTTTTCAAAGTTTTAGCCAAAAAGTTAACTGCCTTTTTGAGCTTGTTCTGGGATCTTAGTACTGTAGCTTCCTTTACAGTTGTTGGAAGATTGTTTATTACTGCAAGATTTCAGCATTGTTTATATATTATACTGCACTTCTATCTACGTAAATAGAAATACTTGTAAAAGCTAGCTGTCTGTACTTTGACCCCTGTCTGCTGAAGCAGAACAATGAACTACCTTTCACTTCAGAGTCTCATTTACTCACTTTTTACATCATAGGTTCATACATTTTGTACTATGCTTGCTGTCCTTGAGGACCATTTTAAGCCTAGCCAATTTCCCCTTTTGTGCTCAAATTAATCTGTCCTGTTTGGTTAGAGAGTAGGTAAATTTCTACATTTTCTGATGCCTTAGTTTGTATTAGAATTGCAGTAGTGGCAGTATTGTGAATTCTACTTCAGGATTTGTGCTTCAGTACTTTTATAGCTACCTTATATTCCAGTTTTGCTGCTGGAGTCTTATATTCTGGTTATCATTTACCTGATTTAATTTGCATTCCAGTGCCTTTCTGTTTACTTTACTATCATTACCCCCTGCCCCCCCCCACCGGTTCTCTTGTGTCTGCCCAAGCCCCCAATAAGACATTAAGCTAAAGTTTCTAAAAATCCAAACACAAGACTTGAACTCCAATATTGGCTTTTTTTGACTGGATCCTCCTGCAGAAATTCTGTTTCTTGCAGCTTTAATTTTTTCACAACTCTCCCACCATTTTCCTGTTGTTTTAAAAGGCTGTATCTCTGGCTTCCACACCTTATGGTAATGTGACTTCGAAAGTCCATCCCTCCGCTCTGCTGTGTAAGCTATTTAAGTACTTTTCCCATGCATTGGTTTCCATATATCCAAAATATTAAGCACCCACCCAACAAACCAGTATTGCTGTTGAATAAATTTTATCTATAAAACTACCATTAGAACTGAAACCTGTAACTTAGTGTGGCTAAAGCAAAGCCACTGCATGCAGACAAATTTAGAGCAGCTAATCTGAGTGCAAAACAGCACTACTGTCAAATCTTAGTAAAACCTAACCTAGTCTAGTGCTAAACACCAGAGATGACACAAGGAGACTTTTGTATAACCAGTCTATAACATACAGTAGCCCACCCAAATACAGGTCTGGAAAACATAGATATGCAATTTCCAAATGCCTTCATAGTTAGCTTGGTAGATATGGACAATCTGAGACAATGTAGCAATTGTCTTACGTTCATAGACAACCATTTAATTCTTAAAGAAACAAACACAGTTCATGAAATATACACATACACAATTTCACTGGAGGCAAAAATCTTGTACACAAGTAAAATTGTCAAGAACATATACATACTATATCCGCCACCACAGACATAGACCAACCTATACTGAGGCACTAAAAAGCAATCTTCCCAAATGGTAATGCCTATCATCAGCAATTTCTAAAGCACTCACCAAAAGCAGCACCAGGCACCACATGTATGCCTATACCCAGCAAAGTCCATAAGACAAGCAAACATATTACCCAGGAATGTCCTCACAGAGGACTCCATTACACGATATACAGATGCCCCTCTCACCAGTGTGAACAAAGAGTTAGTTGGTTAGTTACTTGCCAGGAACCAAGATCCACCAAGTTAAGCACGTACTCAAGTCACTACACCACAGGTACCAGTATGACTCTGTCATAGTCCATGGGGGTGTTATGGACCAGAGACATACCTCCCTGGACTATATGAAGACAGATATTATTGATCTCTCTGAATATGTTTTTCAGGCAGGTATGAGTCTTGCACTAAGCAACATTCTACCTTCACCAAGAATTATACCATAGAATGACCAAAAGATGACTGACTTCAATAATTGGCTTAGTTTCTAGTTTATTTCCAGAGGGATTCAAAATTTGTTAACATGGTAGGACATGGTTAACAAACCACATTGCTTTGCAAAGGATGGTCTGCACCTATCCCCCCCCACATGCTTCCCAATGTTGGCTAAAACATTATCTACCCCCTTAGAGCATTTTTTAAGCAATGCCACATTAACAAATCTGACGACATAGCAAACAAAATCCAAAGAAACTTAAAGGTGTTACTGCTTAATGCTATGAGAGTAAACAAGAAACTCCACACCCTACAAGTTCTCCTCACACTGGAGAATGTAGACATCTGTGCTGTTACAGAGACATGATTTAACGCTGGAGAAAATACTCAGGCAGTGCAAGGATTCAGTGTCTTTCATACATTTAGACCATCAATTGCACAGACAGGAACAAAAGGTGGAGGATTCTTAATCTACTTTAGCAGCAAGGTTGGTTAAACAGTATGATGCCCAAGAGTTTATCCATGTGAAAAATCACTATAGACAAAGTCCCTTACCATATCCCAGCAAGCTACAGGTCACCCTCTATGTCCCAAGAATCCCATAGCTCATACCAAGGCCTACTGCAGACACCATTAAATCAAACACCTTATTAATGGGATATTTTAACTACCCCTCTGTAGCCTGGGAAACATATACTGCCTCAAACTCACAGGCAGAACTCACAGACTTTATTAACACAAATACTCGTGACCAGTGTACACTCCCACCAGAGGTCAAAGATTCTAGATCTGATACTCACCAATATGGGATAGTGCTGCACACCCTGCTTTGTCACTTCACCATTGGTAAGGCCAGACCTCAAAGTAGTCTCCTTTGAAATAAAAATCAACTCAACAAATCCTGTAATAGTTAGGAACTATTCTAAAGCAAACTACATGCTACTAAGTGATAGTTGTCAAAATTCAATGCCCCTCTTAACCTCAAGTTCACAGCAACTTATGTGGAATTATCACAGAGGCCCTATAAAACCACGTAAATGGCTGTAAACAGGCTGCTGTACTTACTAGAAGAAAGCCCAAAACAAACTCTTAAAAACAAACCACACACGTAGAATCATTACATCTGACTGACGCCTCCAGGTGCATCTGCAGTTAACTCCTACTGACGCCACTAGGCATCAAATATTGCTTGTTCAAATTTGCATCAATAATTTCAAAACCATGCTATGGACAAGGTTTTAAAAGATTTCATCTTAAAACTTACACAATGGAAAACCCAACTCCATTAATATTTGACTTATGTCTAGTGCAGATAAAGAGATGTTAACTGTTGTTTGTATGGTATTAATTTATATAGATATGATATTCACATTTTTCTAAATATCTCAACAACCAAGTAACACAGATAAAACTCTTAAGCCTCATATGAAAGCCCCCAGCTAGATGAATAAAATGCTGCTGATAGTATGTATGTAACTTGAGTGGTTGCTGAGATATTGTAAGTTGTTTACAAAATATTACAAATGTAATAGTTACTGTGTTTACTGTGACTTATAAAATTCAGTTTAAGACATAGAACCTAAAGAATACTACCACTATGAAATAGTTTATGCTGAAGGGTTTGGCATTTATACTTCATTCATAACCCTTATTGTTCCAGATATATGAACATTTGTTTGAAATTTGAGGACATAATTTGATTCTGTCAAAAGGCTTAGGCTCTGCCCATTGGAAGTTACAGTGCAAACTTCCTGAGCTCCACTGGAGTGAATGAGTTAACAGAGTATAAGGAAAAAAAGTCATGGCTAAAATAAGGAAGAGCAACTCCCATAATGATAAGAGCTCTCTAATTAAACAAATCAGGAAAGTAAGAGGACTAATTAAGTCCAACAAGGCCAATTACAAGGTCAAGATAGCCTCACATGCTAAGACAACCACAAGGCCTTCTATAGCTACAGTATGTCTGTAACCTCAAAGCAGCACACAGCGGTGTGCCGAACTGGTGGTCAGTGGTGCAGAACATAACAAAATGACTGACTGACAAATACAGCGCAAACTTCATCCTCATTCCCCAGCTGCCTCCCCATTAAATAACTGCTAGCATATCCTGCCAAATATTAGCAGGAAGCAGATCCTGGCAGTGCTTGCTAAAGTGAAAAATGCAGCCTCAGTGTATCCTGACAATATCCCAGGAGCCTACTAAATAGCTTGAAACATAACCTATTACAACCACTTGAGTCACTTTCCAACTATAGCCCCAAAACAGGCTTTATACTATGAGAATGTATGACTGCGACAGTTATCCAACTTCACATGGGAGGACCATCAACTGACCCCAGAAACTACAGACCTATTAATCTGACTAGTCTAATATGCAAAGTCATGGAACAGATTATCATGGAAATGAGCAACAAAGACATTTAGACACTGAACCCAACCCAATATGGCTTTATTAAGGGAGGGTCATGGCTACTAAACTTGGTGGAATTCTTTGAGAAGGTCACCAAGGCAATTTATGAGAACATAGTGCATACCACCTACCTGTACCTCGCTAATGTGTTTGAAACACTACCCCACTCAGGTATAGTTGACAAACTCACAGAACTGGGCATAAATCCCGACATATCTCACTAGATTGTCAGCTGGTTCACAGACAGGTCACAGAAATTCTGGACTGGTGAGACCACCTCCACCAAGAGACCAATATCTAGTGAGGTACCTCAAAGCTCCTTGCTGGGACTGCTTCTATTTGGCATCTACTTCTTAGAGGTAAAGCCTACTGCCAATGGCCTTTGACTAACCAAGTTCACAGAAGACTGCAAATTGGGAGCTATCATAGATTCTCCCCATGAAGCAAACATTTTACAAGCGGGTCTAATACAAATGACTGTTGCCAAAGTTTTGGATTAAAACTCAATGTAAAGAAAAGAATTATAGTGCTTTTTGGTAAAATGGCCACCCAAACTAATTACTCCATCAATAAGACACCCCTAAGAGTTGACCAAGTAGTCAGGGATCTGGGAACATACGAAGACTGTAATCTGGCCTTTGACCAAGATGTGGCTAACATAGCAAGAAAATCATTCTATGTCACCCAACTTATAAGTACGGGCATGGAAACCAGGTCCAAGGAAGTCATAGTGCTGCTTTATTTGCCCCTTGTCAGACCCATCATTGAGTATAATGTCCCATTCAGTATATATCTGACCTAACATATGTAACAACTGGAATGCCCACAAAGGTTCCTTACCAGAAGAATCCAGGGTATAAAAACATGCCCTGTATGGATTACCTTAAATCCTTATCACTACTACTTGATTTCCTACAGCTTACCGAGAACAGTCTATTCCTGGTATGCAAGGCATCCTCGAATCCAGCTCTGATGGAGATTTTGCACATCTGCAAAATGAACACCGTTAGAACTACCAGATTCAAATATTTAAATTTTGCTTGCAAAATAAATAGGACATATTGGCAAGACACATGTGTAACCAAAATATGAGGAACAGTGCAAAACCGAACAAATAACCAACAACTGCGTGAGGATGAACACAGTTCACAGAACACGGACAGCAAGCAAAATAAAAACAACTAGTTTATTAAACAAATATAATGTTAAACGCTTAACGAATCACCGTGTTTTCCGTCCTCTAAAAGACTTCATCAGACAACAATAAAATAATGAATTAACACATACACACACACATATATATATATATATATATATATATATATATATATATGCTGGCACAATTTCAAATCATCCAATGATGTTCCATCTCATGAATATGTATTCCCAATTAAATGTATTGCAACATAATTTAATCACCTAAAACCTTAAATATAAAACTGTGAAAATGTATAAACATAGACATAAACCGTATATGGTATATAGTATGTAGTTTATATGCTTTGGCTCCAAAAAATCTCACTTTTCAATATATGTGCATATAACTAAGATACGCACAAAGATATACATAACTCAGTGAGCTTAACATGTCCATTTTCTTCATGACAATACTCCCACCCAGTGACCAAGATAAAAATACCAAAAAGAATAATGTTAACAATGAATAAATCTATATGAACTGTATATATGTAATAACTTAAATATTGTTGTCAAAAAACATAATAATATGCATACAATAAATATAATGGATAACTATAATAAATATAATAATGAAACTAAATATATTACATAAAAATGATGTACCTACAATAAATACAATATATAATTAATGCATAAAATATAATTATAAAAATGTCAAATCACTATATAAAATACTATGTATCTCTAAAACCATATAAAATCCACTAAGAATATCCAACATTTCACATTTATATATGTATAATCTACTTATAATCTAGCTGCCCTCAACTTCAAAATTGGTGCTAGGGAAACATTGTCATTTAAACCTGGGAATTTATTGGCCTCTTAAAAAAATTTGCCAATATAATTCCCGGTATTCAATTTTAGTTTTGCATAAACCACCCCTTTCATCTTTCTGAACTTCCTCAATAATAAAAAACATATATTTAGCTAGGGGACATGTGATGGTGTGTCTATATAGTGCATTACTTTCTTTTTTATTTTTTATAGCATTAATGTGTTCATAAACTCTCCTTTTTATTTTTTTCTCTGTCTTTCCATCATAAAAGCCGGAGCATATCCCACATATAGCAATATATACAACTCCATAAGACTCACAAGTGCTGTGTGTTTTGCTTACAATTTCTTTTCCCCTTGATTCAATAAATACACTTTGTTTGTCTGCCATCCATGGACATTGTGTGCACATCCTACATGGGAATGTGTCAACAGGCTTCTTCGTTTTCTTTTTATCTTTGTTCTGAAACAACAACCAATCTTTAATGTTCCATCCCCTTCTAAAAATAATGTTCAAAGATTCTTTATGTTTTAAACTGAGGTCAGTTAGTTTAATAAACTTGTCCCATTCTTTATCAAAAACTTTTTGAATTACACCTGCATCTCCACTAAAATCAGTAATAAAGGTCCTACTATATAGTTTGTCATTATCCCCAGTAACCTCGGTTGACTCAACCATGTTGATTTGCCCAGTATTAATCAAATCTGGGAGCTCTTTGCTTAAAATAGGTTCAAATCTACTTTTTATACCTTTTATAACTCCTTATTTAATTTTGTTACAAAATTCTAGAGGATACCCTCTTTCTAAAAACATTTGAGCCACAAACTCACATTCATCAATAAAATCTTGATCATTTGAAGTCATTCTAGAAATTCTAACAAATTGGCCTTTCACTATACTTTTTTTCTGGTGGAGAGGGTGTCCACTGCTAAAATGCAGGTAGGAGTTAGAAAAAGTTTTCTTTCTAAATACTTCTGACTTAAAATAATTCCTATCCTTAATTAATGTTACATCTAAAAAATTAATTTCCTTAAGACCAAATTCAAGAGTAAATTTTAAAAAATTCATAGAATTATTAATATAATGTATAAATTCATCCAATCTTTCTTTGCCATCATGCCAAAATATAACTATATCATCTAGATAGCACTTGTAAAGACATCAGCAATCTTTGTATGTACTATGGTGGAAAAATTTCATTTCCCAGGTGTTCAAAACCATGTTAGCATATATAGGGGTGCACCTTGCCCCCATCGCAACACCACTTTTTTGTTGAAAATATTCACCTTGAAAAAATATATAATTATGTTTTAACACCATTTCCATTAGAGTTATATATATATATATATATATATATATATATATATATATATATATATATATATATATATATATATATTTCATTATCGTTCAAGTCGCCAAAAAATCTAATAGCCTCCTCAAGCCACTCTAGACCTATATCATGTGGTATAGATCCAAATAAATTTACCACATCTATAGTTATAAAAATTAACTCCTCATTAAACATATTCCCCTTAACATTATATAAAAAACCCCAAGAGTCTTTTAGAAATGATTCTCCCTTCATAATTGACTTTTTCAATGTTACATCTATGTATCTAGCTAAGGGGGAAATTGCTGAACCTTCAGCAGCCACTATAGGGTGTAGGGTTGGATCAATGTAGTTCTTGTGAACTTTCGGAATACCAAAAATAGAAGGAATTTTGGGCTTATTATTATATAAAAATTCAAACATATCTTTTTCAATAAATCCTTCCAAAAATAGATCATATAATGCTAAATATATTCTTCTATATCCAATATTAATTTAATTTTTGGATACATTACTATATTTAGCAGCGTCAAGTAAGATGTTGAACATTTTCCCTTCATACATAATAGTATTCATCAGTTCTATGCCTCCCCCTTTATCGGGCTTCATCACTCTCAAGTTGGTATTGCCCTTTAGCTGTTGAAGTAATTCATATTCTGTGGATGTGAGGTTTGGTGTATATCTATTTCTCTTGACTGCCTGTCTCAACTCATTTTCTACAAGATTTTCAAAATTCCTTAACTGCGGGTGTATAGGGGGGTTCCAAACACTTCTCTTTTTTAACTCATTGGAATCATCCCCACCTGTTGATGCACCTAATGGAGACTCTTATTCTGTGAAATTGGACAAAACTTCTAATCTAATGTTCAAATATAGATCGCTTTGTATTGAAAACGCATACTTAATGGAATTGCATTAATAGGAATGTAGTTCCGAAAGGGCTAAGGGTGTGGAAATACCCTAATAATGTTCAGTTGGGCTCTGTGTTTTATAATGAATTATTGGACGTGTTCAATAAGTATGGACTTGATGTATTGAAGCTTATTATTAAAGAAAATGGTAGAAAACAAGATATATTAAAGGGAGAAATAGATGAATTGGATATTCATATTAAAGAAGATCTCATTTTTGGGATTAAGGAAGAGAAGGAGAATATTTCAAAGTAAGAAGTGATATTGATGCAAAATGTAGTGATTTAATCAATAGGAAAATGAATAAATTAAAGAGGGACATGCAAGATTATGAGAATAAAGTTAGTTACCCTCAGCCCCCGTATATGAAATGGGAGAATTATGGACATAATACCAAAGGGCAAAACAATAGTAACAAATATGGTGAAGTACCAAATGGATGGAATACATACGCTTATGATCAGGAATTTCAACCATTAAATAGAGAAGAAGACTATGATAATCAGCAACGATATAGGAATGGAAATTTTCAGAAGGGGGAGGGGGAGGGGAAGATATTAGTTGATTATACCCCACCCCCACTAATAATAGATACTAATCCTGAAGAAATAGTAGTAGAAGGATATAAAAACACCTATAATGACTTTTCTATTTATGACTTCAGTAATATTATTCTGACTAAGGGACATTTTAATCTTCTAAGTAAGGGCTTGAAATATATTCCTCACACACAGGGGGACCTAACTAGAACACTTCTGGATATCAAGCTTTTTTTAAGAAAAATAAATTTAGAAATTTTATTTTCTAAAAATAATATAAAAAATATAACTTACGATAATCAAGGCTTGGTACGTAGAACTATTTATAACCCCCTGTTGCAGCCCCAATTAAGGAATTTAGAAATTATTTCGGAGAAAGAAGTAAGGAATGCACAAAAGAAAATTAAATATAAGAGCAACCTTAATAAAGAGGAGAATGAGATTATGGTTAAATTAAGAAATAATTCCCAAGTTAGAATTATGAAACCAGATAAGGGTGGGGGGATTGTTATAATGGAAAATATTATTTATGAAGGGAAAATGAACCAAATTTTACGAGACAAAGTGAAATATGCCTGTGTTTCAAAAAATGAAGTGAACTTGGCATACCGTAAAATTGATATATTATTACAAGATATGCTACATGAAGGTGTTATAGATAATAACATTTTTAATTTTTTGAATGTAGCAAAACCAAGAATGCCTATTATATTTGGTATCCCCAAAATTCATAAAAATGATGAGGACCCCTCACTCAGACCTATAGTAGCAGCGGATGGATCCAAAACTCTCCCATTAGCAAAATTTGTGGATTCAAAATCTAAGCATATTTGGGTAAACAATAAAGTTATTCTAAAGGATTCATGGGATTTATTACGGGAAATTACCCCTGAACTATATGTGGACAACTTAATATTTGTTACTATTGATATTATTGACCTGTTTTCTTGCATACCTTATGAGACAGGTATTCAAATGTTCAAAGACATGTTGTTTCAGGACAATCAATTGACCCATAATAAAAAAGTGGCTAGTATTGGACTTATGGAGATGGTCCTTAAATATAATTTCTTGATTTTCAATGGAGAATATTTTCAGCAAACACAAGTGGTGTCTATGGGTGCAGCTTGTGCCCCCACTTTTGCGAATTTAGTTCTAGCAAAGTGGGAGGAGAAATTTGTTTTAAATTCTAAATTTAGTACCTATTGGACCTTATATCGTAGATTTCTGGATGATATTGTAATATTTTGGACAGATGGTTATGATGTTTTTAAAGAATTTATGAATTATATTAGTACTACCACCAATTTCCTTAAATTTACTTACAAGACCTCACATGACACCCTTCAATACTTGGATGTGGAAATATATAAGGTAGAAAAGAACTTTGAATCTAGAATTTATAGGAAAGCCACTTTTTGTAATTCCTTCCTCCATTTTAATAGTGCACATCCCTTGCACTGTAAGAAGAATATAGTAAAGGGGCAATTCATTAGGGGATGCCGCATGACTAGCCCAGATTCGGATTTCATTAAGGAATGTAATTTTCTCGAGAAAATGTTCATGGATAAAGGATATCCTAATGAATTTGTTAAAAATATTAGAAAGGAGGTAGAGAATGGTAGAAAAAATAAATTTAGACCAATAAAAAGGGTAGCTAATGTTAACTGTGATGAAAGGTATGGAAATGAAAATAAGGGAATTAATAATGAATACCAACAAGTCTTGGTATTGAAATACAATGCTACTAATTACAAGGTTAGAGAGGTTTTCCAGAGGGAATGGGAAAGATTTATTTCCCTTACTGATGTAGATGAAGTTACTAAAATAACACCGAAAGTGGTCTATAAGAACTCCTATAGTTTAAGGAAAATTTTAGAAAATAATAATAGTGGGGTTGGTGATAATTTACATGATGACACCCACTTCCTTGATGGAAGAAGGAAACTAGAAACATACAAGTGTGGGAGATTTAATCAATGTGAATATATTACCAATAAAAGTGAAATTTATTTGGAACGTAGAAATAAATGGATAAAAAGCAAAGGGTATTATAATTGTGATATCAAAGGGTTAATATATATTGCTATATGTCAAAAATGTAAATCATTCTATGTGGGTAAAACGGAAAGAACATTAAGAAGAAGAATATATGAACATATATATAAGATATCTAAAGCGAAAGATACTAATGCATTATATAAACATTCCAAAGAATGTGAAGGTTATAAATTCTTCTTTTATGTATTAGAACAAATTAGGAAAGTCATAAGAGCGGACCCTTGGGAGGAACAAGTAGAATATAAGGAGTTATGGTGGCAAATAACCCTGGAAGCAGCTAAAATACCAGGGTTAAATGAATATATATCTATATTACCATTACTAAAGTTAAGGGCTTCAAAATTGTGATAAGTGCAATATCCACATTTGAAAGTAGATGGTGCTAATCTCTCACATAATACGTATGGAAGTATATTTTATTACTACTTCTTGCACAAACATTTTAATTAAAGTTTTAGAATATTTTTAATTATTTATTGAGATGAAAGTCTTTTAGGATTTTTATCAAGTAATTTTACAGATAGATAATTTATTATTTATTATTTGTAAAGAATTTGTTGTATCTTATTATATATATTGATTAATATTCATGAGCCCAGTGAGATCATTTCATTTAGTATTTTTGAATCATGCTTAGGAATCTTATTGGTTTGTGTAACCTGGCTGAGCTATTTAAGTAGTGACTGTGTTAATTAATGGATTATCTGATGAAGTCCAAGCAGCGTGGATGAAAACGCGAGTTGTGTATTAAGTGCGTTAATGGTGCTTTTGTGTTGTGCTGTGGAATAAAGCTGAGTTTTTTTAAAAAACAGCTTTTTATTCTGTCCATTAGCCCAGAGCACTTTTTTCTTGTTATTGGTGCTTTTCGAGTGCTTTTTCACATTTTTTTTTTTGTTCGTCCTCTAAAAGACTTCATCAGACAACAATAAAATAATGAATTAACATATATATATATATATATATATATATATATATATATATATATACTGGCACAATTTCAAATCATCCAATGATGTTCCATCTCATGAATATGTATTCCCAATTAAATGTATTGCAACATAATTTAATCACCTAAAACCTTAAATATAAAACTGTGAAAATGTATAAACATAGACATAAAGCGTATATGGTATATAGTATGTAGTTTATATGCTTTGGCTCCAAAACATCTCACTTTTCAATATATGTGCATATAACTAAGATACGCACAAAGATATACATAACTCAGTGAGCTTAACATGTCCATTTTCTTCATGACAATACTCCCACCCAGTGACCAAGATAAAAATACCAAAAAGAAATGTTAACAGTGAATAAATCTATATGAACTGTATATATGTAATAACTTAAATATTGTCAAAAAACATAATAATATGCATACAATAAATATAATGGATAACTATAATAAATATAATAATGAAACTAAATATATTACATAAAAATGATGTACCTACAATAAATACACTATATAATTAATACATAAAATATAATTATAAAAATGTCAAATCACTATATAAAATACTATGCATCTCTAAAACCATATAAAATCCACTAAGAATATCCAACATTTCACATTTATATATGTATAATCTACTTATAATCTAGCTGCCCTCAACTTCAAAACTGGTGCTAGGGAAACATTATCATTTAAACCTGGGAATTTATTGGCCTCTAAAAAAATCTGCCAATATAATTCCCTGTATTCAATTTTAGTTTCCCATAAACCACCCCTTTCATCTTTCTGAACTTCCTCAATAATAAAAACATATATTTAGCTAGGGGACATATGATGGTGTGTCTATATAATGCATTACTTTCTTTTTTATTTTTTATATCATTAATGTGTTCATAAACTCTCCTTCTTATTTTTCTCTCTGTAAAAGCCGGAGCATATCCCACATATAGCAATACATACAACTCCATAAGACTCACAAGTGCACACAGCAGTGTGTTTTGCTTACAATTTCTTTTCCCCTTGATTCAATAAATACATTTTGTTTGTCACCATCCATGGATATTGTGTGCACATCCTACATGGGAATGTGCCAACAGGCTTCTTCATTTTCTTTTTATCTTTATTCTGAAACAACAACCAATCTTTAATGTTCCATCCCCTTCTAAAAATAATCTTCAAAGATTCTTTATGTTTTAAACTGAGGTCAGTTAGTTTAATAAACTTGTCCCATTCTTTATCAAAAACTTTTTGAATTACACCTGCATCTCCACTAAATCAGTAATAAAGGCCCTACTATATAGTTTGTCATTATCCCCAGTAAACTCGATTGACTCAACCATGTTGATTTGCCCAGTATTAATCAAAAATGGGAGCTCTTTGCTTAAAATAGGTTCAAATCTACTTTTTATACCTTTTATAACTTCTTTAATTTTGTTACAAAATTCTAGAGGATACCCTCTTTCTAAAAACATTTGAGTCAAAAACTCACATTCATCAATAAAATCTTGATCATTTGAAGTCATTCTAGAAATTCTAACAAATTGGCCTTTCACTATACTTTTTTTCTGGTGGAGAGGGTGTCCACTGCTAAAATGCAGGTAGGAGTTAGAAAAAGTTTTCTTTCTAAATACTTCTGACTTAAAATAATTCCTATCCTTAATTAATGTTACATCTAAAAAATTCAATTCCTTAAGACCAATTTTGTGAGCAAATTTTAAAAAAATTGTAGAATTATTAATATAATGTATAAATTCATCCAATCTTTCTTTGCCATCATGCCAAAATATAACTATATCATCTAGATAGCGCTTGTAAAGACACCAGCAATCTTTGTATGTACTATGGTGGATAAATTTTGTTTCCCAGGTGTTCAAACCCATGTTAGCATATATAGGGGCACACCTTGCCCCCATCGCAACACCACTTTTTTGTTGAAAATATTCACCTTGAAAAAATATATAATTATGTTTTAACACCATTTCCATTAGAGTCATACACATATATATATATATATATAAATATATATATATATATATATATATATATATATATATATATATATATATATCATTATCGTTCAAGTCGCCAAAAAATCTAATAGCCTCCTCAAACCACTCTAGACCTATATCATGTGGTATAGATCCAAATAAATCTACCACATCTATAGTTACAAAAATTAACTCCTCGTTAAACATATTCTCCTTAACATTATATAAAAAATCCCAAGAGTCTTTTAGAAATGATTCTCCCTTTATCATTGACTTTTTCAATGTTACATCTATGTATCTAGCTAAGGGAGAAATTGCTGAACCTTCAGAAGCCACTATAGGGCGTAGGGGTGGATCAATGTAGTTCTTGTGAACTTTCGGAATACCAAAAATAGAAGGAATTTTGGGCTTATTATTATATAAAAATTCAAACATATCTTTTTCAATAAATCCTTCCAAAAATAGATCATATAATGCTAAATATATTCTTCTATATCCAATATTAATTTCATTTTTGGATGCATTACTATATTTAGCAGCGTCAAGTAAGATGTTGAACATTTTCCCTTCATACATAATAGTATTCATCAGTACTATGCCTCCCCCTTTATCGGGCTTCATCACTCTCAAGTTGGTATTGCCCTTTAGCTGTTGAAGTAATTCATATTCTGTGGATGTGAGGTTTGGTGTATATCTATTTCTCTTGACTGCCTGTCTCAACTCATTTTCTACAAGATTTTCAAATTCCTTAACTGCGGGTGTATAGGGGGGTTCCAAACACTTCTCTTTTTTATCTCATTGGAATCATCCCCACCTGTTGATACACCACCACAAATCAATTCTAAATTCATCTTTCTTAAAACATTTTTAAGTCTATAACAAGTCTATTAATATCACATTTTGTTCTTGGGACAAAATTTAAACCTTTGGAAAGTAAACTAAAATAACTGTCATTAATATCTAATTCTGTATAATTAAATATATTAACATTTTTGAACTTATTGCAGGTACAAACAACTGATTTTACAAAATCACAGTTTTCATTTATATTATCTTGGCATACTACCCCCCCCTCCATCCATTCTGCTGAAAATTCCCTTCTCTCTGATTCTTTATCCTTTCTGACCTCCGGAGGGGTGGAAATTCTAAGGGGTCAAGATTTTCTTGATGTGATTCTTGATAGACTTCATTCTGATAACCCCTGATCAAAAATCTACCATTATTGTGCTTTGGATCAAATTTGTTTATAGAATTAAACATAACTCTAGGTTTGGGGTATTGTAAATGGTGTTCATATTCAAATGTGTCTCTATTAATTTTTCTTCTCTTCCTTTCCAAAATTCTATCACATTTCTTATCTATAACATTTCTCAACTCAAAATACTTCTTTTTTTCTTCATCTACTGTAAACAATATATCTTTTGTAATTTTTTCATTCACAGAATCAATATGCTTCATCAAAATATCCATTTCTTCCTCATTATTCTTAATAATAGCTCTAATGAGCTCAAAACCCCAATTATCAAACATATTAAGTAACAGGTCATAGAATTGTGTACCTTCCTTAACATTATTAGGAAACTTATGAACCCGTAGACCTTTTGGTACCAACTTGGCTTGTAAACATTCTTTCAAATAAATATTGTCTATGTTTAAAATTTTATATTTAAATAATAAATCATTTAATTTTGTTAAGTTACCAGCATATGTTAAAACATGATCATCTTTCTTAACAAAGTTCTCATGTAGCTAAACTCTCCATTTGAGCCAATCATTCAATGTTAATGCATCATATGAACAGTCACCTTGTTGTTCTGGCATTTTCTGGGCTCTAATCCGGGCACCATTACGTTCACTTAAATCATTCTCCTCACCGCTGTTTAAAAAAAATATTTGGAATATTCTCAGCCCTGTCGAGTCCTGTAATCGTGTTTCTTAGAGGGCTTGAATTCAAACGGTGGCCATAACCAATAATTCCTCCACCGTTATTCTGTCCATTTGGAGCAAGTGCACATTGATTTCCCGGTAAAGATGCGTTAACGCTATTACACATCAATGAATCACACAAAGGAGTTAACATAGCAACCAACTGACTCAACTGTCCAATAAGTGCAGGCAATTCATTCCCCTTATGCAAATGTGAGTCCATGCCGGCCGGGGAAAAGCTCTTGTGTCCCTCCATGGAACAACTAATAACCAAAATATGAGGAACAGTGCAAGACCAAACAAATATCCAACAACCGCACTGTGTGAGGATGAACAAGGCACCGGACAGCAAGCAAAATAAAAACAACTAGTTTATTGAACAAATATAATGTTAAACGCTTAACGAATCACCGCGTTTTTCGTCCTCTAAAAGACTTCATCAGACAACAATAAAATAATGAATTAACATATATATATATATATATATATATATATATATATATATATATATGCTGGCACAATTTCAAATCATCCAATGATGTTCCATCTCATGAATATGTATTCCCAATTAAATGTATTGCAACATAATTTAATCACCTAAAACCTTAAATATAAGACACATACGTGTCTTACGGTATCCCCAAGCTCTAAAACTGGCTCTCCATCCATATGAAGCAGAGTACATCTCAAATCCTATTTAACCATTACATTGACTAATGGATGGTAAATCAGAAATTCACCCTGGGTCTGGTCACCATTTCTCTGATAGACAGTGGCAGACAGTAACTGTGCCTAAACTAACATATCCCCCACATAACCTTTATAAACTTCCTAGCATATTCCCCTCCTAATAAAAGCCCATGATTCACATGGAAGCAAGTGGGTTGGTTTGCATGGCTAGGCTTATAAAGAACAAAGACAAAGACATACAAAGACATGCATACTCTGGAGCATTTTTCCCCGGGCTTCCACTGAGAATTGGCTCATTCTAAGTCGGACTTTCCTGCTAAACAAATGTTAAATAAAAAAAATAAAATTAAATAAAGGACCTGGTGGTTGCTAGCCTAGTACATACATATGAACCTAGAATGGATGCAGTAGATGGAGAAAGAGGTATTTGACCTAAACAACAGAAGGAGAGGAACATGGGAGTATGAGAATGTGATAGAATAAAAGCATCTTTGAGATAATGGTTGATGGGAAGAAATTGGAATGAGAAAAATAAAGGAAGAAAGGGTGAGAATAACAAAATAATTAGAGAAACTGCATTTTAAAAGCAATATCAAGAGTTGGGTAGAAGACGAAGTAATTAGGTAATCGAGTTGAAATTTGAACTGAAAACCTTGGAAGTGAAAAAATGTTGAGCAGAGATGGAAAGAAGGGGAGTAGGGTGGTGGATTAAATGGGAATAGAGATAGGATATTGATGTGGAGGATTAAAAACCAGAAGAGGAAAACTTAGATGATAAATACAGTGCTGGAAAAAGAAGCAGTTTTAAAGAATATTCTGTGGAATGGTACACCAGTAAGAATATGATGGAAGGGCGATTAAATGTGTTTAAGGGGAAAATTATTGAATGAAGGGGATGAGAAGGTCTGAAAAATGCACAGAAAAAGGAGAGACAACAGAGGCCATAAGACGTCCTAAAAGTGGAAAGGTGGCTAGACTGGATGGGTTCCAGGTAGCTTTTTATGAAAGAGTGGGATTGCAGATGATAGTTTAATAAAGGTTTTTAATGAGATCTTGGAAGGCGGGGTAACAGGGATGATGGAAGATGCCAAGGAAATAATTTTATATAAATAGAAAGGTAGCCCAGATGATGTGGGGGCTTGCAGAAATGTTGATGTGAAAGTCTTTCTAAGAATATTAACAGCAAGATTAAAAAATATGTTACCACGAATAACATCGGAAGAATGGATAGGCTATGTTCATAGGTTCATGAATCTATGAACCTATATGTGCCTTGCCTTTTGAGCTGTTTGGGATCCAGCAGTCAAAGACCTCTTCTTTCTCCACAAATCAAACAGTTCTGTCAACACTAGACCCACAGATCTGAACCTGCTTCATCAAAAACAAATGATGGTGGAGAGATAACAATAATAATAAATCTTAATGAATTTTACTCACATATTATTCATGTATACAATATACTACAATTCCAATCTAACCAGTGTTTGTAACATCACCCTACAATGTGCACTGCATTGTTTGTGATTGGTTGTCCTTTTGTATTTAACAGAATTATCAATAGTAGACACAATCATTCTGATGAAGTCTATGTATATTTGAATGTAGACAAAACTGCTCAATTTTTATTTTATTTTATTTATTATATTAAACGTTTGGTTGCAGTGCTGGTTTGGTCCTTTTTCTGTTCTGTTTTTCATACATAATGAGGTTTGTGGTGTGATTTGGCAAATGTAGACCACTTACATATCTGATAAACACGTGGAATCATCAAACAGCTATGGGAAATGGCTAGGAAAATATGGGGTGAGATATTTCAAAGGAAAATTTTAGACTCATGGCAGTTCAGTCTGTATAGGGTTAAAATTATAAGTGGAACTGGCAAAAAGAAGAAATTTTGGAAAGTACAGCTGTGTAAGTTGAACTTACCATAACAGTAGATGTCTTAATTTAATGTTAGAAAAGCTAACACTTGCCCCATTTGAAACAACTAATCTGGCTGACCTGAGGTTCTTAACGTGGAAAACAGTTTTGTCCTGACCACTACAAGAAGGGTATCTGAGTTGCAAGTTCTTATGATTAGACAGCCCTACATCATTTTCCACATGGACAGGGTTTATTTGAGAACTAATCTTTCTTTTATACCTAAAGTGGTACCTGAGATTACATTAAGCCAAACTATTCATTTTCTGGACCCTAAAGATAAGGAGAAAGGATACTTCATACCTCAGATGTCCACAGACAATTCAGGTACTATCATGACAAACTAAATCTTTCAGATTTTCGGATCAATTGTTCATTTCTTGTGAAGGTAAGAAGAGGGGACAATCTGTGTCAAAACAGACTATTTCCAAATGGTTGTCTGTGGCCATTACCTTTTGTCATATTCACCATGACAAATCTATTCCAGGCAGGGTCAAGGCCCACTCTACCAGAACCTTGGCTTCTCTGACTTTTTGGAAAGAGGGATTCTAGAAGTATTCTAGAAGCTGCTACTTGGTCCTCTGTATCCACTTTTACAAAGCACTATAAGCTTGATTCCTTCTCTAGGTCTAGATCATGCTTTCCGGGACCATTCTCCAGGGGCTCATGGATCCTTCTTCCACTTTCCAAAAATAGTTAGCTACGGTAACCTACCCATATAGCTAGAATGATCACTGCTGCATTAGCCTCTCTCCTTCCATCCTCTTTGTTTTTTGGTAGTGTTTTATGCCAGGGTGTGGGCATTTCTTTTTTATTATTCCTAGTCTTGTCTTTTCAGGGCACAGCCTCCCTCTCTCTTCTGGCAGGAAAGCTCTGAAGGACTTTGTTCCCAAACTTTTCTTTTAGTCAGCTCAGGTCAAGGTGCTTCACAGTTTGGGTGCATGGAAGGTGCCCTGAAACTTTGGAAGCTGGCTGGTTGTTATATCCTTGGTAGAATATAACCCATATAGGTAAGGCTACTGCAGAAGTGATCAGTTTGAAGACATTTACATTTACAGTTAGTAGTGGGATAAATTAGGAAGGAAACAGTGACAGCATGAAAAGAAAGGAACATAGTGGAATACACAAAAAAGGGGGAAAGTATAGATGAATAAGGTGAAACTAGGGAATAAAGAATGAATGGAGAGAGAATGTAAGCACTAGAAGAAGTCATCAGGGTTTCAACAAAAGAGGGCACATGGAAAATTGAAAATGGGGATAGGAAAATGGCAGTGATCATAAATTGAGTGAGAAGGTAAGGAACAGTAGTAGTAGGGAAGAAAAGTCTGAAAAGTGAGAAGTAATATTGTGATAAGGGGAAAGGAGACTTGGAAACATATAACAGAAGGTAGAAGGAGGAGTAACAAGGAAGATCATCTTATTATTAAATGAATCAAAAGAAATGATGTGACAAATTCTGGTATCCTTGATAAATGTAAGCGGGGGCTTGGGAGATGAACCATTTACAAGAAGGTGCCTTGGAGACTAGCTACTTAGCGGCTGCCTGTGTCCATTAGAGACATAGATGATAAATCAGGGATGAATTTTCTATTGCCCATCCAGTTGTTCAAGTTACACCTGAATTGGGTTAGAGAGAAACTTTGCTTCACATTGGTGGGAGCCTGTTCCAGAGAAGGGGTAGTCCCTGAGATACATACCTGTCTCTCCATTAGGTGGGGTATTGTGTCAAATGCCTTAGCCAGGTCAAGGTAGGCAGTGTGAACCATTTCACCTCATCCATTGCTTTGGTGATCTTCTCAAAAAAGTTCACCAGGTTGAGTGGGCATGATCTACCCATGAGGCAAGGCAAGGTTTAAGTCTATAGACTGGGTAATTCTGGTGTTGTTTGTTTTGCAGATATGCAAGAGGTCCATCAGGGTGGGATCTGACAATGCCTTCTATGCCAGGCATAGATACTCTGTCAAGTGCCTGTAAGAGACAGAATACAGGGTTAGGGCTTTGAGGTGGTCTGCATACAAATTACTTATGCACTGTATTCTTTTAGTGAGGAACCTCTGTGGAGGTTCCAACTGTTGGAAGTACTTGGTAAGGAGGTACATACTAAATGGGACACTGTACTCAATGACAGGTCTGATGAATGCTGAATACAGTGGAACAATGACCTCCTTGGACCTAGATGCCATACCTTTGTTTATAATTTGAACCACATAGAATAACTTCCACACTACTGTAGACACATGATTGTCAAAGGCTAGATTACTGTCTATGTGTGTCCTTGAGTCTTTGACTACTAGATTGATTCTTAGGGGTGTTGTTAATGATAGTTATCAGGGGTCGATGACTTCCCAAAGGATACTATTATACATTTCTTGGCATTTAATTTTAGTCCATGGCTCTGACACAAGTTATTTGCCTGTGTCAGCCCTTCCTGGAGAACATTGGTGTTGGTGGGGAATTCTATGATTGTTCGTAATTTGCAATCATCTACAAATTTGGTCAGCCAGAGGCCCTTAACTTTGACCTTGACTTCAGAGAAGTAAATGCCAAAAAGGAGCAGTTTCAGGACTGATCCCTGTGGGACTCCACAGTTGTGACTTGCTACTTTGTAGACGTGGACTTCTTAGTTCTAAATTCCTGGGTCCTGTCTGTGAGCTGGCTGTCAACCCACTGGGTGACATAAGAGTTTACACCTAACCTCTTGAGTTTATCAACAATGTTCAAGTGGGGTATTGTGTCAAATGCCTTAGCCAGGTCAAGGTAGGCAGTGTGAACTATTTTACCTCATCCATTGCTTTGGTGATCTTCTCAAAAAAGTTCACCACGTTGAGTGGGCATGACCTACCCGTGACAAAACCAAACTGGGATAGGTCCAGTGTTTGGAGGTTTTCTATGTCATTACTGATAAATTCCAAGACAATTCTCTCTATGCATATGAGAATAGTGAGACTTATGCATCTGTAGTTTCCAGGGTCTGTAGACAGTCCACCTTTGTTCATAGCTTCATAGGTATATACTAGGCCCTTAAAAAAATACCCATGCAACCCAAACTTGACTCAGAAATTTTATTTATATTTGATTTATAGGGGGTGACTTACTGACTGCCTCTGTCCATCAGAGACACAGGAACCAGACCAGGGATGAATTTCCTATTATACATCCATTGGTCCAAGTTGCACTTAAATAGGGATAGGGAGGAACTTTGCTTCATATGGATGGGGAGCCTGATCCTGAAAATGGGAATTCTCTGAGAAACACATCTTTGTCTCCAGTATGTCTGTTTATGTTGCAAGCAAAATTTAGGTCTTTTAATCTAGTAGTCCTGATGCTGTTTGTTTTGCAGATGTAAGAAAGATTCATTAAAACAGAGTCCAGGAATGTCTTGTATGCCAGGTAAAGATCATCTCTCAGAAGTCTGTATGATACTGAATAAATAGACACAGCTTTGAGGTGACTAGCATGAGACATTGTGTTTACTCCCTGTATTCTTTTTGTAAGAAACCTTTGTGAATGTTCCAGTTGCTGCATGTATCTGGTAAGGTATATAGGAGTGGGCATTATACTCTATGATGGGCCAGATGAGAGACAAGTGCAGTGATATGACCTCTCTGAACCTAGATGCCATGTATTTGCATATAAGTTGAGCAACATAGAAGGATTTTCTTACCATATTGGACACATTTTGTTCGAAGGCTGGGTTACTATGTACGTGAATTCCCAGATCTGTAACTAGTGAATCAGTTGTAATGGGTGTTTTATTGATGATGTACTTATCTAAAGCTGCAGACTTCCCATAAGATACTATAATGCATTTCTAAGCATTGAGTTTTAAGCCATGTCTTTGGCACTAAACATTTGTCTGTATTACACCTTTCTGAAGGGTGTTCGCATCTTTGGGGGATTCAATGACTGCTCCCACTTTGCAGTCATCTGCACACTTGGTTAGTCAGATGCCTCTGACATTGGGTTTGACATCTGAGAATTAGATGCCAAAGAGGAGTGGACCTAGCACACAGGCTTGGCAGACTTCTCTGGTGACTGGCCTTTTTGTGGAGGTGGCCTCACCAATTCTAACCTCCTGAGTCCTATCAGTGAGGCAGCTAGCTATCCAGCATGTCATAAAGGGGGCTTTACCGAGTTCTGTAAGTTTTTAGAAAATGCCCAAGTGGGGTATGGTATTAAATGCCTTAGCCAGATCTAGGTAGGCAGTATACACAGCTTTGCTTGACCTAATTAGCCCTCTCTTGCCTATTTACTTTGATGAGAGAGTTTGTATCTTTATGGGAATTATCCTTCTTGATATTTGCCATATATTTTTCCTTTTGTTGTTTATCCAGTTTAATTGGGGATGCCACCAGGGTGGTTTGTTTCTGGGGCTAGTTCTAAGCTTACTTCTGGTAGGTACAGCAGCCTCTTCTACAGCCATTGACATGGTTGTACAGAGTTTCTGAGAACAATTCAGTGCAGGCTGAGGTGTTCTTGGGGTTTGGAGGGACAAAGAATTTTAACAAACTATCACTGAATAACAGGCGATTTGCCTTAGAACAGTTCCTAACTGTCATTGGTTTTAATGGGATTACAGAGTTGATTTTGAAACTGAAATGCTGACAGCCCAGTTAGCTGGAATTTTGTAAATTACTATAGGTCACTTGAAAATATTAATACGATTTATATAGAATTGTGAGTCTGCCAGCCCAGCTATCTGGAATTTTGTAAATAATCACATGTCATTTGTGAATATTAATATGATCCATAGGCTTGTCTTACAAATGTAAGAGAACTATATGTTATATGGATATTAAACTACTGGTGCAAAAGTGTGTGTTGATCTCAGAGAGTGAGTCTGTGCATTTTGTATTTGTCTTTGGGTCTGACAACATCCTCTTATCAGCACTTGCCTTGCTAATAGTAAGTAACTAGAGTACAGTGATTTCTCTTAGAGATAGATATAAATATAGTAAAGATTAGTTTAGATATTTTCTGTATTCATGTGAGAATGTCCTGCAATATTGTTTTAAAATATTTCCTGTGATTCTGAACTCTGTAGTCACTGTGCTGAGTTATCGAATATTGTCTTGTTCTTTTATTATTTATTATTAAATATATTTAAACCTTTTAATTGTGGCTGGTTTGTTTAGAGATATTTAAGCTCTTAGAGTACTTGCTTATGTATTTGGTGACACTGAATAGACCACTCCTAAATACCCTTGGCCTTTGTCACACTTACCATTTGGATAGTAATAACATTACATAGTAAGGTTGGTCACCCTTTGGGAAGGGCCTTAAAGTAGTTGATAAGGGGTTCTGGTGGCAGTGCTTACTACCTTATAGTCTGGGCAGAAGGAGACATAGCTAATAAACCTGTGCCAGCGTTTCAAAGGTGTGTGTTTGTGTATAAATCAAATCTCAAAGTGTGTGTGTGTGTGTGTGTGTGTGTGTGTGTGTGTGTGTGTGTGTGTGTGTGTGTGTGTGTGTGAGCTACTTGGGCAGGGACATGAAGCACTGGTTGTATAGAGGGAGTGCTGGGAGGACTTGGATTGGAACCCTGACTAAGGACTCAACTCTATAGCTTTGCCATTGGGGATTCTTATTGGAGATCTAGAGAAAGAGGGAGAAACCAGCCCCAGACTGACTGTCTTCTCTCTGTGCTCTTAAGGGAAATTCTACTTTACTGTGTGTGTACCTGTCATCCTCCCAATGTGGACGTCCCTCACTGGTGCTAGTGGTGAGGATTGAGGCTCCTTGATTACTGGGCCAGTGCAGGGGCATCACATATTAATTGTTTGGCAGTGGTGGGATAGCAGCACCACATATTAAATGATTGATAGTGGTGAGATAGCCACATCACATAGTAATTGGCTTGTAGTGGTGTGGATATTGAATTGCGGTAGCCTGTGTACAGTGGTCACTGAAGGTGTTTGTACTCTCAACCAGACATGCAGTGAACATTCAGAGTTCATATCACAATTGTTTTATTTTTTTTGTTAGCTTAGTTAGTCAGGGAGAGCAGGCAAGCATGTTAGCAGAAGAGTATGGCAAACTGACAAGGACCCAGTTGGCTGAAATGTGTCAGGCTAAAGGACTGGTGCATGCTAACCTGACTAAAGCAGACATTATTGCAGCTTTAGTCACAGCTGCTTCACACCCCAGCAATCAGGAGGACAATGAGACTGGCCTTGGAGATGTACAATGCTCAGAAAATGGATGGCTCAACCTTTTCACAGAGGACTTACTTGAGCTAGAAGCCAAGTGTTGGGAAATAGAGGTAGCAGAGAGACTGAGGCATCTAGAGACTGCAGAAAATGAGAAACTGCAATGTCTGAAGGCTGAGGAAAATGAGAAACTTTGATGCCTGGAAGCTAAGGAGAATGATAGGCAGAGGCAACATGAAAACTAGATGCTGAGTCTTTGCCAGGCTCATGGAGGTAATGGGGAAGGGAGTAACTGAACCCCAGAAGCAACAAAGGTCAGTAAATTTATTCCACAATTTACAGAGGTGGATAATTTTGATAGTTTCATTCATATGTTTGAGAGGGTATGTAAATGGTATAATGTTGACCAAGGGCTCTGGGTATGGTTCCTGACCCCCTTACTCCATAGGAAAGCTGTAACTATTTCCAAATTGTCTGATACTGATTGTTTAAATTATAATGTTGTAAAGAACTATTTGCTAGAATGTTTTAAGTTAACACTTAAAGCTTACAGAAAAAACGTTTTGTGAGTATAGATGCAAGGCAGATGAAAGTGTGTGTGAATATGTTGCTGAACTAAGCAGTTATTTTCATAGGTGGGTGAGTGGATGTCAGGTCACCCCTTTTGAAAGGCTGGCAGACCTTTCAGTGAGGGAACAAGCCCTTAACACTTTGCCAGTGGACATGAGAATTTGGTTGGCTGATAGACAATGCAAAACTGCAGATGAGTTGGGGAAGAAGGGAGAACTATAGCTAGCAAGCAGGGCATCTCTGTACAGGAAAGGGATACCCAGTGCTATTCATGGGTCTAAGGGAACCCATGGTGGGCAGCCTAGACTGCCCTATCAGAGTCTGCCAGTAGCAGGGGAAGCCAGTAGTCCAGTTACATGTCCAGAACCAAGGGTTAAATGTTTTAAATGCAACCCGTGGGGCCATGTGGCATATAGATGTCCACAGAGGTAAGGTGGGGAACAAAAGGTGGGAGAGCCAGTAAGTGGGAATGACAAAATGCCAACAATAAGTTGTCTCGAGACAACCAGGGTACCAAACTACCACCCTGTGTGCATACAGTTACATGCAGTCAGGCTTGGAGACAAGCATATGGGTCTCATAGCCTGGGGGAGACCCAGACAGAATGCACACTTACAGCCAGGACTGGTGAGTTGGTTACTTCAGGGACGGAGCTACCCTGTAGCAGTGAGACTGAAAGTGAACCACAGCTGCTTGTGAGTACTGATGATCCCTTGGAGAGAGTGACTGCAAGGGCAGAGGTGAGTAGTAGTACCCAGCCTGACAGTGAGGCACTGATGTCAGAGAATACCAGACCTCCTGTGGAAGAGAAGCTGGTAAGGGTTACAAAGAGAGAGTTGAGACAGGCTCAGCTCTCAGACCCTACATTACAAGGCCTGAAGGAGGTAGCTAGTGCGGCACCTGATTCTCAAAGGGAAGGGGAATCTATATAGTGAGACAAAGGGTTACTGTACAGAGAGTGGACCCCTGAGGGAGGGCTATAGGGTGAGAGAATACAGCAGTTGGTAGTGCCCAGAGCTTACTGTCTGGCACTTCTAGCCATAGCCCATGATAATCCCTTTGTAGGTCATATGGACATAAAATGTACAAAGTGGTGCATTATGCCGAACTTCTATTGGCCTGGGATTTCCAGAGATGTAACAGGGTACTTCTGGACCTGTAAGCAGTGCCAAAAGATTGGCAAGGCAGGAGACAAGGTGAAAGCTCCTTTGATGCCTTTGCTTATGATTGAGGAGCCATTTCAGATAGTAGTTATAGATACTGTGGGGTCTCTGAGTACCCAAAGTTCCACAGGGGAAAAGTATATCTTAGTGGTAGTAGGATTATGCTACCAGATACCCTGAGGCATTGGCACTGTCCTCCATTGAAGAAAAAAAGGTGGCAAATGCTTTGTTAGAGATTTTCAGCAGGATAGGTTTCCCAAAAGAAATATGGACTGGCAGAGGTGCTAATTTCATGTCAAACCTGCTGGCTTGTCTGTGGAACTACTGTGGGGTGAAGCATCTAAAGACCATCACCTACCATCCCCAGACTAATGGTCTTGTTGAGAGGTTAAATTCTTCACTCAAATCCATGCTACATGGATTTGCAGACCAGTTTAAGAGGGAGTGAGAAACATATTTGCCATGTCTGTAGTTTGCTTACAGAAAGGTGCCCCAGGAATCCACAGGTTTTTCACCCTTTGAGTTGCTATATGGGCATAGGGTTTGGGGACCTCTAGATTTGATTCTAGATGAGTGGGAGTGTGAGTGTGAATCCCACAAGGAGTTTGTTGTGGCATACGTTCTAAACTTCAGTACAAGGCTCAGGGAACTCATGGGCTTGGCCCAGGAGAACCTGGCAGAAGCCCAACACTAGAAAAAGGTCTGGTGTGACCAGAATGCTCGAGCTAGAGAGTATGCTGTATGGCAGCACATAATGGTTCTCATTCCTGTCAGACATAACAAGCTCTAGGCAGCTTGGGAGGTACCCTACAAGGAAGGTCAGTGATGTTAACTACATGGTAGAACTGCTAGGCAGGAGGCAGAAGCACAAATTGTACCATGTTAACATGATGAAACCTTACCATGACAGGGAGGCCCTTGTGCTAAGTATTTGCAGTACAAGGCAGGAAGAGTCTGAGGGGAATCTATGGCTACAGAGAGCCAGCCAGGAAAATCCCATATTACTATGGTAGAGCATAGGTTTACAGGGATATGATGGGATGGTGCAGCATGGTACTGGGGTCAGCAATGCCAAGGCAACTGGAATCTCAAGACAGGGAATGGGTAAGGTATTCCCAGATGGGCTCTCAAGCAATGTTTCTCAAGGGTCACTTGAAGAACTAGCTTGAGTTCTCTTGGGGGGATAAGTGTGACAAACTGAAACGCTGCCAGCCCAGTTAGCTGGAATTTTGTAAATAATTATATGTCACTTGAAAATATTAATATGATTTATATAGAATTGTGACTCTGCCAGCCCAGCTATCAGGAGTTTTGTAAATAATCATATGTCATTTGTGAATATTAATATGATCCACTGGCTTCTCTTACAAATGTAAGAGAACTATATGTTATGTGGATATTAAATTGCTGGTGCAGAAGTGTGTGTTGAAATGTATGTTATGTACTGAGCTTCAAGAATGTAACCATAGTGTACCCTGCTGGTAAAGAGCAGAAATGTGTATAAACTATATACCTGTGCAGATGTGTGTTTTAATGGTAGAAGTTGGAACTTACAGAGTTAACTTGCAAAACATCAAGAAAGTAAGTTGAAATTGTTTACAACTGTGCTATAAAAGTTAGTTAATGCAAAGAGATAAGATGTCTAGATTTAGGAGTTTCTTTCTATTGTCTTGAAATGCAAATAATTACTAGGTTTAAAATGTGAAAGTGTTTAACTGTTTTACGACTTCCAGTTCTAAGCAAACGTCTGAGAGATATATACCACTGACACAGAGGTGCTAAATTCTAAGTTCCTGTTAACCTGGGAACTGAAGGCAGGTGATAAAGAGTGATGTCATCCCAGCTAACCCAGCAGTAATATGTATTATTAATTTAAGAATTATCTCAGAGAGTGAGTCTGTGCATTTTGTATTTGTCTTTTGGTCTGACAACATCCTCTTATCAACACTTGCCTTGCTAATAGTAAGTAACTAGAGTACAGTTATTTATCTTAGAAAGAGATAGGAATATAGTAAAGATTAGTTTAGATGTTTTCTGTATTTATGTTATAATGTCCTGTAATATTGTTTTAAAATATTTCCTGTGATTCTGAACTCTGTAGTCACTGTGCTGAGTTATTGAATATTGTCTTGTTCTTTTATTATTTAAAAGAGAGAGGAAGTTTACAGCTAGGAGTTTCTTTCTATTGTCTTGAAACAGAAATAATTACTAGGCCTTGACCTTGGTCACACTTTTCATTTGGATAATAGTAACATTACACAGTAAGATTGGTCACCCTTTGGGAAGGGCCTTAAAGTAGCTGATAAGGGGTTCTGGTGGCAGTGCTAACTGCCTTATAGTCTGGACAGAATGAGGCATAGCTAGTAAACCTGTGCCAGCCTTTCCCAGGTGTGTGTTTGTGTATAAATCAAATCTCAAAATGTGTGTGTGTGTATGTGTGTGTGTGTGTGTGTGTGTGTGTGTGTGTGTGTGTGTGTGTGTGTGTGTGTGTGTGTGTGTGTGTGTCAGCTGCTTGAGCAGGGACATGAAGCACTGGTTGGACAGAGAGAGTGCTGGCAAAGGACTTGGCTTGGAACCCTGGGTAAGGACTCAGCTCTATAGCTGTGCCAGTGGGTATTCTTATTGGGATCTGGAGAAAGAGGGAGAAACCAACCCAAGACTAACTGTGATCTCTGTGCTCTTAAGGGAAATTGTACTTTACTGTGTGTGTATTTGTCATCCTCCCAATGTGTACGTCGCTCACTGGTGCTAGTGGTGAGGATTGAGGCTCCTAGATTACTGGGCCAGTGCAGGGGTGTCACAATCACTAAAGAGGATGAGACATTGGGTGGATGCAGCATTCTCCTTTATCTGTGAACATGGGGTTCAGAATGTTGGAGCTTTTAGTGGACATATTCAGCATTTGGTCAAAGTTGTATTTATAAAGTCTAGGAATTTTTGTGGCTGTAGATTTAAGGACATGTAGGATTCCAGATTTATAGAAGGATAATTAACGTTTTCCATAGTAGTGTGATAGGTTGGATAGTAAAAGTCAGCAGTAAGTCCAAGCATGCCTTGTGAGTTTCTTGAGAGATGGATTGTGACCTATAACTGAGTAGGATATAGTATGGGATTTTGTCTGTGGTGATCTGCACATGTAGGAACTCCAGCATGCCATCCTGTTTGACAACCCTACAGTTATGCTTGTTACTGATGTATAATGAGACACCTCTACCTTTAACCCTTGTTTGATTAGCTACTGGTCTAAAAATGTGGAAGGCACTGAAACCTTGCATTGATAGGGTAGTGTCTGATGATTTAAACCATGTCTCGGTAATTGCACACATATCTATATTTTCGAGTGAGTGGAGGGCATGGAGGGAGTGTAGTTTTTTATTTAGGTTTGTGGAATTGACCAGTAACACCCTGACATTCTGTTGACTTGATTTTGTTATGTCATTTGGTTTGTCAATTTGACATTGCCTTAAAAAGCACTATGGGGACTGACAAAGCCTTAACCAGTATTTGAAAGCCTTGGGGAGAAGGTGCATTGCATACTTGGCAAAGCAACATGATCTGTTGACCATGTCCTTCCAAAGTGACAAATATTGGATCCCCTTAGAATGACACCAGAAAGACAGCCAGTTGTTGAAATCAGTCATGCTCATATTGTGGTACATAGTCTGAAACCTCCATAATATCTCTCTTCATATAGTCCGGGGAGGTACATCTCAGTTCATTACATCTGAATGGACTATGATGGAGTCATACTGGCACCTGTGGTTTAATGACTTGAGTGTCTGCATGATTTGGCAGATCCTCGCTCCAGATAACCAGCTAACAGTTATCTTCTGCTTGTTCAGCCTGATTAGAGGGGCATCAGTATATCTTACAATGGAGTCCCCTATATTGAGAGTCCCAGGAAGGAAGTATGTTTGCTTACCTTAGGGTGTTTGTGTTTGGAGATCCACTGAGAGTGACAGCAAATGTGGTGTTGGATGTTTTTTCTGAGTGCCTATGGGCTTGCTGAGGCATAGCCTTGAGTGTGGGTTGTCCAGGTGATATTTGTTGTTTAGGAAGATTGTTTTTAAGTGCCTATGCATATGTTAGTCTGTGTGTGTGTGTGTGTGTGTGTGTGTGTGTGTGTGTGTGTGTGTGTGTGTGTGTGTGTGTGTGTGTGTGAGAGAGTGTGTGTGTGTGTGTGTGTGTGTGTGTGTGTGTGTGTGTGTGTGTGTGTGTGTGTGTGTGTGAGAGAGAGTGTGTGTGAGAGTGTATGTGTTGTGTGCTATGTGAGGTGGATATTGTGTGTGTAGTATCGACAGCCTAATGTGGACTTTTACATGAGAATTTAGCCTCCAATGTCATTGTGCATTTACACCTCTTGCATACTGTGTCTGATTCTAAGGATTTTGTGGTTGTCAGTAAACAAGAGGCAGTTGCTACATTGCCTCATGATGTCCATATCCACCAAACTGGCTACAGATGAATTAGAAAACTGCATATCCATAATGTCCAGTCCTTTGATTTGTGAGCTACAAGGTGGTGATATATGGGGGTTAGAATATTATTAAGGGTGCTTTGCTTGTGCAGACTAATAAAGTTGCTTTATTGGGGCATGTTAAGCTGAGCAATACTAAATTCTGTTAACTTTAGTATTTATACAATATTGAATTCTACGAAATCTGTAGGTATCTCGGGGCCCAACTAGCCACTCTAAGCTTGTTGGCACACAAGGTATTTGTAGTATACTGCTGCTTTACAGGTTACAGTTTTATGGATCATTCTACAGAGAAAATTTGCTTCTAGAGAAGAGAGATGACTGTTGCTGTTCTATATTCATGTGACAGGAAGCCTGTTTGAAGGCTACAGTTAAACTGCAATTCCAGAGGGTCTAACAGGTCATGTTTCATGCTATTTAGAAGGCATCCTAGAATATTGTCTGGGCCCATCAATGCACTATTCTTGGCATTAAACAGAACACTGAGGACCTGTTCCCTTCTGATAGTAGGGGGAGTAACTTTTGATGACATCTCCCAAGGGGAAGTGGAGGGGGAGAGGGGGTAAAGTTAGAGCTGAATTTATCTACCAGTAAGTTTGCTACTTCTTTTGGCTCAGTATAGGTAGCTCTGCACACAATTGTGCATTGCATTTGTGATAGCTAAAGAAAATGTTGTGGTTGTCTTTGGCCTGGGAGGCCAAATTTACTTAAATTTGGCTTTGGTAGACATTATTTGCCCTCTGAGTTGTTTGCTTAATTCAATGAGCGTGAGTTTATCCTGCTGGGTTCTATATTTCCTAACTTTTCCAGGGATTTTCTTCCTAATGCTGTTTCGACATGTTATCATTTAATAGTAAGAAGTTAGAGTAGTTACTGAACATCCTAGGGTTAGTTAGGGTTCCTGGTTTCATTTTTCCTTCAAACAAGACCATTCTGTGGTCTGACCTTACCAGAGAAGAAATTACACTAGGTGATGTGCAGCACTCTCCCATATTAGTGAGGACCATATACAGTATGTTTGAACCCCTAGTAGGCAAATTGACAATCTAGCCCAAGGAGTTTGTATTTACAAAACCCAGGAATCTCTTGGAATATTTGATTCCAACTTAATACTAGTGTAATTAAAGTGGCTCATGAATATGGTATTGGGTTGTATGGTCAGTGTTTCCAATAAGCTTAAATACATGTTATGGGTTGTCTGGGTCAAAGATGGGGGCCTATAGCTTGCAAGGAAGTGGTATGATATTTTACCTATGGTGATTTGAACATGGAGAAGCTCAAGTGCATCATCCTGTTTGACCAGCCTTGAGGTATATTTATTTTTGATGTAAATTGAGATATCTCCACCTTTAGTCCCTGTCTGTGTAGTAGCTGATCTAAATGTGTGCAAGGCATTACAGCCTTGCAGTGCCAGTGTGCTCTCCAAGGTTTTAAACTATGCCCAAGTGACTGCGCAGATGTCATCATTCTCTACAGTTAGGAGAGCTTGTATGGAGTGGAGGTTCTTGTTTAGACTCCTTACATTGAGTGGTAACACCTTTAGATTATCTTGGCTTTGATATGCTATGTCAGAAGTACTTTCACTTTGCCATGCCTAAAACAGGCACTATGGGGGAGGACAATGTTTTGGCTAATATTCAAAAGCCTAGAGAGGAGAGGTGCAGACCATCCCTTGAAAAAAGGCATGGTCTGTTGTCCATCTCTTTCCATATTGGCAAATATAGCACCACCTTAGAATGACACCAGAAACTAAGCCAATTATTAAAGTCAGTCATCTTTTGTTCATACTGTGTCATTATCCTTGGAGAAGGTAAAATGGGGCTCAGTGCTAGCTTCATACAAGCCTGGGACACATATTCTGAGATCTCCATGATGTCACTCATCATATAATCTAGGGAGGTATGTCTCAGGTCATTTACACCCACATGGACTATAATTGAGTCATACTGGTACTTGTGGCCCAGTTATCTGAGTGCATGTGTAATGTGGTGGATCCTGGCCCCTGATAAGCAACAGACCTTTCTCCTTACTCAGCCTGGTGAGAAGGACATCACTGTGTCTCACAATGGAGTCCCCAATGACCATAATGATGGATTTTTTGGTGACTTGCACTATGGGCTTAGAAGTAGAGGCTCCATGAGATGTGGCTATATGTGTTGATGTGGGTGTTGCTTTGAAAGTATGCATTCACGGCTGTTGAGGATATTTGTTATGTTTACTTTGTCTAGGTGGTCTTTGGGGTTTAGGAAGGTTACAGTTAATTCATCATCATCATTATCAACCCCCTTATTTACCATTTTCTACATGGGTTGGGATGTCATGTTAACTGTCACCATCTGTCTTGATTCAATGCCAAACTCCTGCCTTCTTCAACATGCATGCCTGACTGTCTCAGATGTTCTCGTACACAGTCCATCTAACTCTTTGCTTAGCATCCTTGTTTCCTCTTATGTTCTTCCTGTCTATCCCAAATCTTCTTCACCAGATTGTCTTCTGCTTTTCTACGTGCCCAAACCAATGTAATCTGTTCTTTTTGATCTTTTCTGCAATTGAAGCTACTCTGGTTTTTCTTCTTATGTCCTCATTTCTTCATTTGTCCCATTGTGTGTATCCTTCCACCCTTTTCAGGCACTTCATGTCCATCACCTCTAGCTTCCTCATCTGCTCTGCCTTTATAGCCCAGGTTTCTGTACCATACTATAGTACTGGTTGCACCACTGTCTTGTACACCTTACTTTTTAGCTTCTTTGGCATTCTTCTGTCATTCCCTATATCTGAGAGTCTATGTCAGCTGGCTGTAGCCCCACTGATTCTAGCTTTGACCTCTTCATTCAGACTTCCCTTCTCCTCAACCACCCCTCCCAGATACTTGAAGCTATTAACCTGTTTCACTATCTTCCCTTCTATCTCATTTATCAGCTTCTTCTGATTTCTCCAATTTGCTGCCATTATCACTGTTTTATATGTGCTTAGTTTCATCCCATGTGCCTTCAATTTTGCATTCCAGGAGGGTTACATTTAAGTGCTTCAGCATATGTGGGTTTATGTGTCTGTTTTGAACTGTGCATGCACTACTGACAGCCTGATTAACAGGGCTTCGCTGAAAAAGGGCAATAGCTCAGCCGAACAGTCCCAGTCAACAAATATAAAATAAATAATAAAAATAAATTTGGAGTGTTTGTATGTGACAGCTTTGCTTCCAGTGACATTGTGTAAATATATCTCTTACATACCTTATCAGTTTGTTTGCGAATTAACTAGTTGTCAGTAAACATGAGGCAATTTCTGCATTGCCTCAGGATGCCCATATCCACCAAGCTGGTAACACAGATACTGGGAAAGTTCATATCCATTGCAACAAGTCCTTTTTTATTGATTAGACAGTTTGGTTTACTGACCATTGCCTCCTCCTTAACCCCAAAAAAACAAAATTGTTACTTTTTGCTCCCACCCAAAAGTCGCCATCTATCCATTTCACAATTACCTCTAACAACAGTACCATTATTTCCCCTCATACTACTACATGTCTCTTGGGCATTACCATAGATAATAACCTCAGCTATGACAATCATATCAACAATAATATACTGATGGTCAATAGAAAACTTGGCTCCTTGTATAGAATTAAACCTTACCTCACACCTCTAGCTAGAACCACCATTGCCCAGACCCACCTCACTTCTACCCTATTCTATGCTTCTGCTATATATACCAATCTATCAAAAGCTAATCTAAGTAAGCTCGAAACTAGCTATAACAATATAGCAAGATTTGCCACTGGCACCCCTTTTAGAACCCACCACTGTCACAACCTTAAACAACTCGGGTGGTTTGAACTACAAAACCAGCTGGTATACAATCAACTACTGATCACACAAAAAAATCCTTCATCACCCAAATAATACTCCAATCCTCTCTAACCTTATCTCCCCATACAAAAATTTTGCAACACTTTGTTCAGCTAACAAGTTACTAATCGCCAATATCAAATCTAATAACAAAGCTGGAGACTCCCTTTTTACCAACATTGTGGGAAAAATATGGAACAAGCTTCCGATGTCACTCACATCTCTCTCATCTACATCTCTCTACAAAAAATACCTCAAAGAACGTATGAAAAATCATTGGCTCTGTCCCTGCTCTAAACCTGACTGAACCTCACTTTTCTTATTACTATCTCTTCTTGCCTTATACCCTCCTTATGGGCTTTGTCCCCTCTCTTCCTTCAATCCTAGAAGCTAACCATAGTCCAGCCCTCATTTGTATCATTTGTTCTCTACCTTCATCTCATGTTCCCCTACTTTGACATACAAATGGCAACATGAGAACCTCAAAGTGTACCTGACCTCCTTAAATCTAAAAACCCATGCAAAGACTCTAAACTACTTTTCCTCTTCTTAGACAAACTTTTCATTTAATTGTAACCTATATACTATTAAATTCTCTTATGTAGTAGAACTTTAGAAACTTTGAAGTATATATAGCAATTTTGCTATGATTTGAGCTTATCTACATATGAAAGCTATTAGTGCAAGTACTGCATTTTTATTTTGTAATTTTCTATTTTTTGTAATTTTATTTTGTAATTTCTATTTTGTAATTCGATTATGTTTGGAGCTTATCTCCCTGGGCCTCTACTGAAAATGGACATGTATCCAGCTAGACTAGCCCAGTCAACAAATGTAAAATAAAATAAATAAATAAATTGTAGTGAGACTATAAAGTAATGTCAGGAGTACCTGGTTTGCAACTCTGAAGGCGGTTCTTTTCACTGCAAACTAGTTGCCCTGTGTGCAATTAGGTACTGGTGAAATTTCAAGGGTGCTTTTACAGGGCAAATGTCAACTCAAGGTGTGTGCATCTATAAGGGGCACTGCCAAACACTTGAGGGGAAACTATTAAAGCAGACCATGATGATTTATGGATGAAGTATTCTGGGAAATTTTCTGAAGTTAGGTTACGCAGCAGCTAATCCAATAATACCTACTGAAAAGAAAGAATTATGTTGCCAAAATGATGAAAAGAGAAGATTCTCCTGATTGGCTACTGCCTGGCTACTTCATACTGCTGGGATACAATATCCCTTTGCTTCTTCTCTCCCCAGTATGACTGCTGAGAGGCAGAATGTGGGTTCTCCAATAACTGGTGGTTTGAGGCTAGATGTTGCAGATTTTAAAGGTAAGATGGAAAAAAATGACTTAATATCCAAAGAGTTTAAAACAATATATCCTAAGGGTCACGATATGCAGTAAGCAGTTAGATATGAAAGAGGGGGAAACTCAGTCTTTAGCAGTCTAGGAAGAGAGCCAGTAATTTTAAAAGAACAATATAGATTGGAAGGGGTAGACACTTGGTATTCTGGCTTTGTGGAATGCAGTAAGATGGCCAATAAAATTAAATAGCTAAAGGGGGGTGACTTCACAAAATGCTAATTTTTTGCTTACTGACAATAGTCAATGAAAGAGGAGATGGAAGGAAATATGTGATCAAATTAACATAAAAGGCTAGTAAAATGAAGAGGCAATTATATAAAAAAAATATACTGGCAGTCTCCACAGAAACTTCAAAAAAGGATTAATTCAGACTACTGCAATAGTCGATTCCATTGTATATAAATGGGGAGAAAACACAACAGTGGCATAGCTGTGTTATATAATAAACAGGGCACATACTGCACTGGACTGTAGTAAAAAGATGTATTTGTTATAAGACTGACATGTTTATACATGGCAGACCCTATCATGCTAATTTGTCAGTAAGAAATTGTAAAATAATACTTAGAACTTATGCTGGAATTCATAAGCAAGTGCTACACGCGCATCTGAAGCTAATTTTCAATGAAATAAACAGCTAATCAGACATGTATTAGGCACTGAAAAGTGAGAGCATTCCAAGCAAAGGAACACATAAGTAAAGAAAGGCATAGTAGTAATGGAATAAACACTGTTAGGCTGCTGTTATAACATGAGAGTACAGTTGCGTAAGTAAACTAACAGTAGATGTTTGAATCATCACTGCTGCAATAGCTTTAGTTATATGGGTTATATCCACCAGGGTTATAAGGGCCTGCTAGCTTTCAAAGTTACAGGGCACCTTCCATGTGCCCAAACCATCAGTCAGTTCATGCTGACTAAAAAGACAGGTTTGGCTGCAAAGCCTTTCAGAGCTTTCATGCCAACAGACAGACAGGGAGCCTGAGAGGACAATGCTAGGAACTACAAAAAATAAATGCCTACATCTTGGCATAAACACACAAAAAAACACAAGGGGGGATGAAGGGAGCAGATACTGCAGCAGAGATCATCCTAACATCAACTATTATAGTAAGTTTACTTACACAGCTTTGCTATGTTCACCATACTGATCCCTGCTGCAGTAGCCTTAACTATACGGGTGAATTATCCTAGCTTTCTTCATTTGGAAGGTGGAAGAAGAAAGGCCCAGGAGTCCCTAGAGAATAATCTAGTTCTTGAGAAGGAATCAAGCTTGTAATGGCTTGTAAATGTATGTACAGAGGACCAAGTCATTGCTTTAAGAAAATTTCTAGAAACCAACCATTTCCAAAAAGCCCAGGCCCTAACAGAGTAGACCTTGACCCTGCCTGGAAATGTGGTGAGTATAACAAAAGGTAATAGACTTTGACAACCATTCAGAAATAGTCTGTTTTGATACAGGTTGTCCCTTTTTCTTACCTTCACAAAAAAATGAACAATTGATCCAAAGATCTGAAATATTTAGTTCTGTCAAGACTGTACCCGAGTTGTCTTTGGACATCCAACATATGGCTTATCCTCTCTCCCTCATTTTTAGGTTCAGGAAAGAAAACAGAGAGATGGATAGTTTTGCTTAAAATAAACTCAGATACTACTTTAGGCATAAAGGAAGGATTAGTTCTCTAAAAAAAATCTTTTTCGGTGGAGAATGAGACAGAGATGATTCACCATAAGAGCTTGCAACTCAGATACTCTTCTTGCAGAGATCAGCACAATCATTTAGTCAGTTTTCCATGCTAAGAAACTCATGTTAGCCAGATTAGCTGGTTCAAATGGAGCATGAGTTAGCTTCTGTAACACAAACTTAAGATTCCCAATGATGAGCCTAATACAAAACCCCATTCAAAAACATTTTACATGAGAATGCATTGAAATGAGGAGGGGGGTCCATGGACAGATATACTGAAATGGCAAATAAATGAACCTTACAGGAGTAAGACGGACAAAAGCATAATAACTCACAAAATATTGTAAAATCAGAGAACAACTAGCCATGAATGGGTGCTGGTTATGTTGTTGGCACCATCTAGTAAACCTTTTCCATTTGGTAATATTTTGAATTTCTAGTAGCAGGCTTTCTTGTCTCCATTACTACCTGCTGCACTTCCTCAGTAAGTAGGTGACTCAAGGGAATTAAGACCCTATCATTCAGGCAGTCAGTATTTGTGAGTAGATTCAGTCTGTGAGGAAGCTTGTAGTAACTGCCCCTGGCAATTTCCAAAAGAAGGGAAAACCACTGTTGCCTGGGCCAGAAGGGAGCAACAACAATGATCTTGGAGAATTCCTTCTGAATCTTATGTACCCTGGATATCAGTGGAAAATGTGAAAAGCATAAAGGAACATTCCAGTGGAAATAAAAGAAAAAAAACATCTGTCTTCCATGGCTTCTTGCATGGAGTCCTGGAGCAGAATCTTGCTAACCAATTGTTCAGAGAAAAGGCATATAGGTTTACTTGAGGAACTCCCCAGGGATGGTTCAAATCATGGTAGACCCCCGATCTAGTTCCATTCATGAGGACTCGTCCCTGTCCTGCTCAGCTTGTCTGCCACACAATTTTGCTCTGACAGAATGTAGGATGCCAGTACAGTGAGACTGTGCTGTGAAGCTATATCGCAAGCTAACATGGCTAGTCTGCAAAGGGGATATGATCTGGTTCCCCGTGCTTGTTGATGTACCGCATGACTATGGTATTGTCTGTAACAGCTTGAGGAGATCGTAGGGACCAAAGATGATTCAGAGAGTTGAGTGCATGATCAGGGCAAGCATCTCTTTTATATTTATGTGTTTGTGTCTGTCTTTGGTGTCCCACTCACCTTGCAATTTTATCCCTCCTGAAAATGTTACCCAAGCAAAGTCTGAGGCATTTATGGAGACTGACTGCTTTAGAACAAAGCGGGAGAAGGGCTGATGAGGATTTATGAATAATTGCTGTTTTCACCAAGTGATTTCTCTCTGACAAACCCCAGTTACGGGATTTGACAAGACAAAGGATGTTGGTGCTAGGACCAAACAGACTTCAGATATCATTGTATCTTTCTCATGTGAAGTCTTGCCAGGGGTATCATAAGTATTATAGATATCAAGAGACCCAAAATCCTGAAGTATTCCTGTGCAGTGATTGAAGTCTGAATGGAAAACCTTAGATAAAGACGCTCACACACACACACACACACAAATATATACATATATATATATATATATATATATATATATATATATATATATATATATATATATTTTTTTTTTTCTCTCTTTTGGAAAAAAAGCTCTTCAAACTGAGGTTTCTAGCTGACATCCCAGGAGCACAATCCTGTGTGAAGAAGTAAAAAAGACTTTTGAATGTTCTCTTGGAATACCAGCTTGTGCAAGAGATCTCTCACCCAAGTGAGAGATTCCTGACACTTTGAAAAAGACTCTGCAAAGATAAGCAAGGTGTCTAAATATGGAAAAACATGGATACTCTGTAGCTAGCAATGAGATATAATTGGAGTTAGGCACTATGTGAACACTCTTGGTTAAGTGGATAGTCCAAAGGGTAAGGCAGGGAACTGATAAGATAATGTGATCCAGGCATACAAAAACCTTAAGAAACACCCAAAATTTAGATAAATAAGAATGTGTTAGGCATCTGTTAAATGTAGTGTTACCAGGAAATGTAAATGAGGAAAAAGAGATAACAGGTTATGAAGTGACAGTACTTTGAACTTGGGCACTATCACAAAATAATTTTGAGGAGGGGTTGGAAGGGTGGCCTAATGGTTAAGGTGTTTGCCTTACAAACACAAGATGCAGGATTTGAGTCTCACAAATGATAATTGGCTAGGCTTAAAATGGCTCACAAGGGCAATTAGCTTAGTACTAACCTATGAACCTATAAGGAAAGAAAGATCCAGAACTGGTCTCCAAACATTTTCTTTGGCACTAAATTATCCTTGAATAAAAACCTTTCCCAAATTGGGAAGGATGAAATGGTTCTATCACAACAGAGAAAATATATTTTGAAGGACAGAGGGAAATAGAAGAGTCTGTGGGTGAAGAATCACCCCCCTGGGAAGGAGAAATTTCCTCCCATTATCATCTGTAACTCTGATGAATGATCTTCAGAACCCATTTGTCTGAAACAATCTATTATCAAAGACCAAAATGGAAATTCAGATATTCTGGAAGGGAAAAGGGACTGCCAGGGGAGGAGGGTTCCCTTAAATAGTTATTCTGACTTGTTGGACTGTCCTTGGTTTTTGGGGTTTCCTGAATTCTTTTTGGAGCCCCCTTGCCATTTCTTCTTAAACATCTGTTTACCAGCATTTTGCCTAGACTGCTTATTTTGTTTATTGCCAAAACTGGACGAGGGGTTAGATAATCCTTTAAAAAATTCTGAAAAGGAAGGCTGAAACATATTAAAGTTATGTACTCACCATAACTATGCATCTGTGTTGTCCATTTTCATTCTTCCTCAACGTGTGGGTACAGGATCCAACCTTGGATCCTACTCGACCACATACATGAGACTTTTGGATCCAACACTTGAGCTCCTTCCTCTACCCATAATGCCCCAGTCAGCTAACAATACCTCAGATTGAGATTGCTGCCTTTTACATCCTAAAATAGAGCAGGAAGAAAGAAAGAACAGTAAAGCTGGGGCTCAAATCTGGAACAAAAGGGTTCATAATAGCCACAAGTTCACTCGAGGAGATGAAAGGAAGGGGGAAAGAGGGTGGTGAGTTGAGGAACAATGAAAATGGTCGACACAGATGCATAGTTATGGTGAGTACATAACTTTAATATCTGATGTTGTCCTTCTCATTAGTTCCTCAAAGTGTGGGACAGAGTTCCCAGTTATGTGACTCTTGGGTGGCCATCATGGAAGGATATCCCAGAGAACTGCCGAACCACAAGCAGCTCTGTTTTTGGAGGTCACATCTAGTTTGTAATGAGAAATAAAGGTATGAGTATTAGATCAAGTATCTGCTACACAAAAGTCATCAGTGGAAGTTCTAGACCAGAAGGTATAAGTAGCTGCCATGGATCTATCTGAATGTGCTTTAGTAAGATTTGATAGGAACGGGCCTTGCAAAGTATATACAAAAGATATGTAATCAGTAATCCATTTGGCCAGGGTAACTTTAGAAACTGGTGATCCCAGTCTGTTCAGGGAGAAAGAAGCAAACAGCTGTTCTGATTTCCTGAAATCTTTTGGTTTGTGGAGATAAAAACATATTTGTCTATGTACATCTAAAAGATGTAGCATGTACTCTTCCTTATTTGAAACATTAACTCTAGTTGGACTGCTCTTATCTCTAAAACATTGCTATGTGAATTGTTTGCTTGGGGGGATGTACCTTGGACCATTCATCCGAAGAAATGTCCCCTCCACCCCAAGGGTTGGTATTGGGGCCTCTACTATTTGGGATATACTTTTCTGAGGTGCAAGCCAAAACAGGTGTTCTGTGGCTGACCAAGTTTGCAGATGTCTTCAAGATGGGTGCTGTCTTAAATTCCCCTAGTGATGTGAATATCCTGCAAGAGGGCCTTACCCAAACTAATGACTGATGCCAGAAGTATGGCATCAAACTGAATGTCAAGAAATGCATCATTATCCCCTTTGGGGAAAATGGCACTCCCAGTAATTATAACATTAATAATGTGCTAAGCATGCAATGAGTCATGAGGGAATTGGACATCCAGGTTGATAGCAAACTGACTTTTGACCACCACACTGCCTTTGTTCTATGGAAGGCTTTCTACATGGCCCACCTCATAAGTAAGGGTATTTCATGCAAGAGTAATGAGGTCATAATATCCCTGTGCTCCTCCCTTATTAGACCGATTATTGAATACAGTGCCCCTTTTTGGCATGTACCTTGCCCAGCCCATGCAGCAGCTGGAGAGAACACAGAGGTTCCTGACTAGATAAATCCAGGGTGTCAAACACCTATCCTATACAGATAGGCTAAAAGCCCTGTCCCTCTACTCAGTCTCATACTGACTGCTAAGAGGTGACCTGTGTCTGGCATACAAGGCCGTCTCAGATCCAGCCTTGATGGAGTTGCAGCATATCTGTAAGTCAAACTCCACTCACACAACCCACAAGCAAGGCCTCAGCCTGATCTGTGACATTAATAGAACTCATTTGTGGAATAGATTTGTGTCCCAAATACTTCCCATCTGTGGAATAGACTCCCTCTCCATGTCAGGCAGAGTACCTCACTAGCCCTCTTTAAGAGGAACCTGGAAGACTGGATAAGAAACAGAAAATACACCTCTGGGATCCCACCTGTGTCTCTGCTGGACAGGAAAAATAGGTGCTGACTTTGTGGGAACATGGGAAAAATTCTTGGCTTGACTTAAAAGGGCCTCCAGGCCAATAGCCTAGTATCATCCTATGAACCCCAATTTGAAACCATCTTTGGTTACCGTGGCTAATGGAGGAAACAGAATAAAGGGACAGCCTAGGCAAACTTCATCCTATTGAATCCACCAACGAAGATGATACTTGCATACTCAAGTGAGATTGACTATTGAGGAGAGAGGATGATGCAGAACAGACCACTGAAGAGCTAGCTTCTATTGGAGAATGCACATATAGAAATGGGCCATAGGGATTAAGGTTATGGCTCCTGCCATTGAATCTAGAGCCTGAATGAGAAGTCTGGCTGGAGGGGAAGGGTGAATAATAATTTGCTGTCCCTGAAACCTGCTTGTGTCTACACAATGTGTAGGAAGAGAGGTTATCTGACTTACTGTGTTCAACTAGGCACTTATGAACACCAGGGTCTGTATAGGTTGTAGATGAGATTTGGAGTTGTTGACTGAAATGTTTAGTCTTTGACAAAGTTTGAGCAAATAGTCCCTAGCCTGCTCTAAGAGATGCCTGGGCAGGGTGATGAAGAGCTACTCATCTAGATATGGAAACACTAGGAGTCCCTGCAGTCTCAGGTGAGCTTCTCCCTGTGCCATACACTTGGTAAGCACCCTGAGGACTGTGATGAGACCAAAAGGCATGGTTCTGAATTGATAATTATTAGCTCCCATCCAAAAGCACAGAAATCTTCGGGATCAACTGTTTATCTTGATGTGATAGTATGCATCCTGAAGATCGATTGATCACATTCAGTTGTCCTTGTGTAAAATGGGCAGAATGGACTGAACCATAACCATTCAGAACATTGGCTTCTTCACAAATTGGTTCAGGTTGCTTAGATCCAAAATTGGATTCAGATTGCCTATCTTCTTTGGCACTAAAAAGAAGATGACTCTTTTGGATAACTTTCTTGATTTTTCATCTCCTGTGCTGCATCTTCTCTCTGACCGGGTGAGATGTCAGGAAACTTTCTTCTTTTGTTTGTGGGAGTCTGGAAAAATGGTGTAAAATAACCACTGGATGTTATTTTTAGCACTCAAAAATCTTTTGTTATAGAAGACCAAGAGTCTGGTTGCAAAAACAAGCACCCCCTAACTGCCTCCAGAGGTGAGCAGTCAGGTAACCCTTCAGGACTGCTAAAAAGGTTTATCTGAAAAAGAATATTGGAAACCCTTGTTTTTCAGGCCCCCTCTACTATGAGGATAGCATCTTCCATTTGAAGCCCCCCCTCTGCCTCTAGAGGAGTTGCTGTTGTCCCCATGTGAATCCTAAAAAGATCCCCGGGACTTAGAAACCACATCTTCTTGCTTTCTCTTTGATTCCAGGAAAAGGATCATTGAATGGTAGAAAAGTGCTTCACTATGGCAGACAGGGTCTTCCCATCCTGTTTACTCCAGGAAAACATTTCTTTCACAATAGGGCCAAACAAAGATATTCCATCAAAGGGAGAATTGATGAAAGAAGACTGGAAAAGCTCTGTAAAGTCACATAACTGCATCCAGACATGTCTCCTAACAGCTAATCCTGAACAGGTAGCCTCTAAGGTACCCTCAGAAGCATGGGATATTAAACTCATGGATGCATTGGAAATGGTAATGGTGTGGCCAGCTATGAAGAGGACCTTTTGTAATCCTTCACAGGCATGGAGTTTGAGAGGAATCTGGAGAGTTCCTTGGTCAACTCCTGCTGTAATCTTGTAGAGTGCACTCAGTAATTCAAGGACCTCAAGAAAAGGTCACTGAAGCAAATATGCACTTTCCAAACCTGTCCAATGCCCTGAACTCTCTATTAGGGAAATGGTCAGAGGAGTCCTCCTCTGCTAGCTCATTTTTCATGGCTGCCACCACAATCATAGCATCAACAAAGAATCCTTTGCTCCAAAGGGGTCTGTTCTTTGAAAGGTGCCAAAATTTTGTTTGGATGTTGCGAAATTTGTTCAACAAAATCTGGTTCCTTCTATGCTCAGTGAGAGATTAAATCGATAAGGTTATATGCCAGGGGTGTCATCCAAGACATAGATGGACCAGACCTAAAAGCTTTCAGGAAAAACTGACTTCTCTGGATAGGGAGTATCTGAACAGCATCCACCTTTTTTTTAAGAATTTCCAAGATGTCTCAGAATGAGACATCAGCCAATGGAGATCTGGGGGACTCTTCCTCTTCACCAAAGTTGGTATCTTTAGTGAGAGATTCTATAGGGGAATCTATATGTCTCCTTTTGCATATTCTCTTTCAGGGAATCTCTTCAGTAGGATGATCTGGAGAGGTATCCAAAGAGAGGGGAAGTTCTTCGATGGGTACTGTCTGGATACTAGATGGTACCGGCTAAGACCTGACATGATCAGAGCTCAGACACAATGGGGGAAGGGATGTAGGATCCAAAAATGAGAGAATAATCAAATCTCTCAGTCAAGAGAAAGCTCTCTCCACTACATCAAAGGCAGATGGACTGGGAGAAGCCATGGCTGGCCGCACTGTAGCTGAAATCACCAAAGCTACCAAGCCCTGACCCTACCCAGATCCATGTCTCAAGGAAGGAGTCAGACCTGAGCTGTTCAACACTGAAGCTCTGAAGGGTAAGGATGGTGACGATAGCATTAGAGTAGAAACCAACCCCCCAGATAGGGTGTGAATACTTCACCTCCAAGACTCATCTTGATCCAAAGGAACTGCAGCAGAACTAGTCAGTGAGGCAGTTGGAGTTTGAAAGATCAGGCGGCAAATCAGATCTGAGATACGTCAGTAGAAAAGAGAGAATTATGGGTAAGGGAAGAGTCAAAGCCTTAGAGCCACAGCTTTAGGAAAAGGCACCAAAGCTGGATCCAGTTGGATCCGAGTCGATAACCCAAAGGTTGAATTGTACAAAAATGGACAACATCAGATCTACAGCTATAGATGCTGGGACAGGTTTGCCATGAGTGTATAAAAACTTAAAAGACTTAGGAACTTTGCACATTCTATCTGCCTTTTTAGGGGTGGCTGGCTAACATCAGGAATATTGCAGACAGTGACACACATTCTCCAAACCTGACAGAACTGGAGGAAATGGTGAAGATCTTGGAAATTCTTTCTGTAAAACCTCATAGTGTTTTCTGAGGGACTGAGAAACCTCAGTATTCTTCCACTGAAAACAATTGCACATTCTGGAAATAGTCTCAAAGAAAGAGAACCCACCACAGGCAGAATCAGAAACTGAGGTCTCCATTGAGTCTGAATTAGAAATCTGAGGAGAAAATCTTATATCTCTCCCTTTGTCTTCCTGTCCAGATTCAGAATATTGAATCTCTTCAGGAAAAAGATGCATACCTTCTTCTCTTATCAAAAAACACCTTACGAAAAGGCTCAATAACCTGAATTAAACCCTGAGCCAGACACAGTAAACAACTGCTGTTTATGGAAATTTGAGGAAGAGTAGATACATGTTTAGTTTTCTGTTTCATTTTGGCTTTAAAACTGGGTCCAACATCTTTAAGAATGACAGAATCAGCTCCCCCAGGGATGGGATCAATAGTCTGAATAAACAGGGAAGTCTTCCCAGTTCCCTTCCCCAGGACCAGCAACAGTGGCTCCCCCTTGCCCACTGAAGGTTCCCAACAGCCACAGATGGCATGGCTAATCTCTGGTCCACAGTGGCTGTAAGTACTACACCAGAGGTATCCAGCATAAAAGATGAGGGGTCTGAGGAACAAACTATGGCCACAGCAGAGTCACCCACCTGTGACTGAAGCAAATTGTTAACCTGCTGTAGTGGCAAATGCTGTATGCTTACCTTTTTCTTTTTCTGGCTGTAAGAAGGACTGACCATATGGCTGGCAATTTGCTCCAAGGGTAAGCCAAAAATTATTCCCCTTTCCTGGGTAAAACAAGCAGCATACACTAGTAAATTTTTAAAGCCATTAAAAGTCCATTTTTCACACAATGCACACTAAAAAGCACTTAAAAAAACTTTGCCAGCACCAAAAAATAGAACACAATTTCTCCACAGAAAAAACAAAATTCAGTTGCTGTAAACAGCTTTTAAACTGACAGGATAAAACAGTACACTGACATTTAAAAGTATAGTAAAGTCTCATGACAGTCCATTAAAACACAAACTCCTAGATTAAAAGTAACTTTTATAAGCAGGAAAAGTACAATAAAGCAAATATTTAACATGGTAGGTTTTTCCCCAAGGCGACTTATCTGCCCAGCAAAGAAAAAGCACAAGCCGGCCATCTATCCTTGAAAGCCTGCATAGGAGTACTCTCTGCAATGGCAGGGAATGTCTGAAGGGCTTGGTGCTCAAACCTGTCTTTTTAGTCAGCTTATCTGGGGCTGACTAATAGTTTGGGTGATGGAAGGTGCCCTGAAGCTCTGAAAGCTGGCCAGCTGTTATATCCTTGGAAGTATATAACCCATATAGCTAAGGTTACTGCAACAGTGATTAATATGAACATCAGCACTATATTAGGGCAGATGACTGATACATTGGACATCACAGGTAAGGTAGAGAAGTATGCCAGAGTTATGCATGCTCATGCACACAGTGAAGCACTGTACAACTGCATGTTATGCCTGTCTGTCCCAAAAAGGGCACCATAGTGGTCAGCATTGGCATCAATATGGGTGTACACAGCATAGCATCAACCTTATTTATAATATAAATGAGCAGAAAATTTGGTTCACAGATTCAAGAGCTGCTACTAGGTGACAGGACAGCTTTGCCACTGCAATCTCATTGGTGCATGCAAATAGTTGTCACCTGTGCCAAATGACGGTGAAGGATAAATCTGAAATTTCCACAGGAAATAGAAAATAGGAGAAAAGTGTGCAAAGAGAAGCATGGAAAGGAAACTATAAGGTATGGAGGTAAAGTTAGGTAATTTCTTTTGCTGGCAAAGAGCATTTTTAAGAGATACAAAAGAATGATAGGTGGAGATGGTAGTGTGGGATGGTTGTGGATGGGACAGATGGAGAAGGGCTGGTACCAGGATCAAAAGAAACACAGAGCAGAGACACAGAGAGACATTTCAATATAGGTTCATAAGTGTTTACTAGGCTAATGATCACAAGGGCTTTTTTAAACCTAGCAATGTAAGCAGGGGTGTGGGAGGTAAAACTTTTACAAGCAGGAGTCCAGGAGATGAACCATTTACAGGCTGTCTGTGTCCAGTAGAGACATGGGGGCCAAACCAGGGATTAATTTCCTGTTCCCCATCTAATTGTCAAGTTATGCTTGAATTGGGTTAGGGAGGCATTCTCTGCTTCACATGGATGGGGAACCTGTTCCAGAGAAGGGGTAGTCTCTAGGATACATACCTGTCTTTTCAGCAGGTCCTATTTATATCACACGCAAGGTTTAAGTCTTTAGAGTGGGTAATTCTGGTGCTGTTTGTTTTCTGGATCTGCAGGAGGTCCAATCAGAGTGGGGTCTGACAATGCCTTGTATGCCAGGCATAGATCCCCCTTCAAGAGTCGGTGGCAGACAGAAAACAGGAATAGGGCCTTGAGCAGTCTGCATAGGACATGTTACTTAAGCCCTGTATTCTTTTAATTCTTGTAGACATTCCAAGTGTTGGATATGCCTGGTTAGGTACATACCAAAGGGGACACTGTAGTCAGTGATAAGTGTGATGAATGCCAAATTCAGTGGAACAATTACTTCCTTGGACCTAGATGCTATACCTTTATTTATAAGTTGTGCAACAATGAATGATTTCCTCACTACTGTAGATGGTTTACTATCATATATTCAAATCGAACTCAGTCGAATGCACTTCTGTCGAACATGGAAATTCGAAAACGGTAATGTCGAACACCAAAAGCCAACCTAGGAACGGGTTTTAACATAGGTCGAGATAAGGGAGAGGTTTGTAGTTTGGCAATAACAGTGAACACCTATCTCGACCCATGTTAAAACCATTCCTAGGTTGGCTTTTGGTTTTCGACATTACCATTTTCGAATTTCCATGTTCGACAAAAGTGCAGTCGACGGTGTTCGATTCGAACATATGATAGTAAACCCTGTAGACATGTGATGGTCAATAGCTAGAGTACTGTCTGTGTATGTCTCCAAGTCCTGGACTACTGGGTCAGCTCTTAGGGGTGTGTTGTCAATATGACAGTTACCAGGGGTGAATGACTTCCTAAAGTACACTATTATGCATTTCTTGGCATTTAGGTTTAGTCCATGGCTCTGGTGCTAGTTGTTTATGTGTCAGACTTTCCTAGGGAACATTTGTGTGGGTAGTCAGTCAGAGGCTATTCATGCTGGCCTTGACTTCAGAGAAAGGAGTGGTCCCAGGACTGATTCCTGAGGAAGTCTACTTGCGAATTGCCTCCTTGTAGACATGGATTGCCTAATTCTAACTTCCTGGGTCCTGTCTGTGAGCCAGCTGGCTATCCACTGTGTGACATAAGGGTTTGTACCTAACCTCTTAAGTTTGTGAACAATGCCCAAGTAGGGGATTGTGTCAAATGCCTTGGCCAGTTCTAGGTACACAGTGTGAACCATATTGCTTTCATCCATTGCTTTTGTGGCCTTCTCAAAGAAGTCCACCAGGTTCAGTAGGCATGACTTTGCATACGAGACTAGTGAGACTTTTGGGTCTGTAGTTTCCAGAGTCTGTAGATGGTTCACCTTTGTGCTGTTCTCCATTCATGAGGCATGAAACCTGTTTTGGAGGTTACAGTTAAATAGCAATTCCAGAGTGCCTTGTAGATCATGTTTCATGCTATTTAGAAGGCATCCTGGGATACTGTCTGGGCCCAGTGATGCAGTGTTCTTGGCCTTAGAGAGAGCATTAAGGACCTGTTCCCTAGTGATAGCAGGAGAAGTTATATTTGATGGTATTTCCTGCGGAAATTTGATGGTGAGAGAGGGGTAAAGTTGAAGCTGAATTTAGCTTTGCTATGTCTTCTGGCTCAGTATAGGGAGCTTCATTTACAATGAGCTCTGCACACAATTGTGTATTCCCTTTGAGGTTGTGGAAGTAGCTAAAGAATGCCTTGTGGTTGTCCTTGGCAGCTAAATTTTCCTTAGATTTTGTTTTGGTTGACTTTATTTGTTTGTCACTGCAGACTATTTGTCCTGTCTGCAACTAGGTACTGGTGAAAATTCACTGGTGCTTTTACAGGAAAAATGTCAACTCAAGGTGTCTGTGGCTATATAGGGCACTGCAAAACACCTGAGGGGAAAACTAATAAGTAGAGCCTGATGACTTATAGGTAAAGTATTTAGGCAGATATTCTAAAGTTAGAAGCAAATCAAGCAGTACTTACTGAAAAGAAAGAATTAGCTTTCCAAGAATGATGAAAAGAGAGGAGTCACCTGAATGGCTACTGCCTGACTACTACTAATGTTGGTCTCACCACAGCTTCACTCTTCTGAGATACAATGTGCCTTTGCTTCTTATCTCACCAGAAGCAAAACAGTAGCACTAATCCCAAGATGAGAAGCAGGTCACTGCCTGTTTGGTGATCCACTATCTTGTCCCTTATGGTAGATGCCTTGAATAGCAACCAGACCAATCAGGAAGGTGAATTACAGACACTCACTTTCCAACCTGGAGGAGTCAGGAATCTATGCACCCTGCTTCTTCTCTCACCAGAAGTAAAATATAAGTACAGATTCCAAACTGGCACCTATGAAACAGTTATTAGGCTTTCCGGTGATCAGCAGTCTCCATGGAATAATGTTCCTATGCTCCTACTCTCACTAGGAGCAAAACAGAATCACTAAACCCAAGATGACTACTGACAGTCAGAATGTGGGCTCTCCAGTAACTGGTGATCATGGAGTAGATGTTGCAGATTTTAAAGGTAAGATGGAAAAATGGGTTAATATACTAAGAGCTGTAGTGTGCACTAAGCAGTTAGATATGAAAGAAGGGATCATTTAAGCTTTAGCTATCTAATTGGAGAGACACTCGTTTTAAAAGAACAAGAAAGACTGGAAGGGATGAACAGTTTGTATTCTGGTTCCATGGAATAAAGTGGGATGACCAATACATTTAAATAGTTGAAGGGGAGTGATTTCACAAAATGATACTTTTGTGCTTACTTACAACAGCCAATGAAAGAGGAGAGGGAAGGAGATGTGCGGTCAAATTAACATAAGTGGCAAGCAAATAGAAAGACAGCTGAGTGTGCACCAGGGTGGGAGGGTAGGAAAAAATAATTTCTGTGTGACTCACAAAAGACACAGTTGTGGTCTTTTTCCTAGTTTAAATATGCAATTAAAAGCAGAATACAATTAAGACACAGTGTAAAGAAAATGAATCACAATATACAAAACAGAAGGCAATAAAGCAACACAAAATACAAGAAAACAAAAACAAACTAACTTCCATCACAGCACATTGTAGCAGATTCTGGGTGAGCTTTGCTAGTAAAGTCTTGGAATGTTTTATCTTTCCCCTTAAACATAAGGCGTATTTCCTAGCTCCACCCTCAGTTTGCAGGTAATTAACCTAGACTGACTTGTTCTAATTTCTGTGTGACAACTTTTTCTCATAGTAAGTTGTGGCAGAGTCTGGGTGGACTTTTCTAGTAAACCACATAAAAGATAGAGAATGCAATAAATGGATACATGGATACAAAGGGTGGAACATGGTGATTTGGGATGTTAGATAACAAATAAGGAAACTGGAAAGGATATAAGGAAGGGAAAAATACCAGGATAGTGTGGGGTCATGACATGACTGAGTGCCAGGTCAGCCCAAAGGCATCATTGATAATTTTATAGGCTGATTATTTTCCTAGTGGTCTGATGAGTGGGACCTACCAGTCATGTGACTCTGCCAATCACAACAGAAAACACTCTACATTGCCAAAGTAGGTATGCAGTTGGCAGCACACATTCTCAGCCACTGTCCTTCATAAGTGATGCTGATTGACCACTGGAAACTCTTGCAGTCCACTTTTAGGAAAGAAGCCCTCACTCCACAGAGAAACAGACACTGATGGCACCAGTGACCCTTCCAAGTCACCTCAAACAGTGACAGGCAGACCTGGAGGCTATTAGCAAGTTGGCACCAAGGACAATGACTAGTGTTAACTAAGATCAATGTGGTATTATCTCTTCTTCCTTTCCCACAAACGGACTTGCAAAAGGACAATATAAATGTACAATATATTGCAATTATAGGCTAAAATCCAGTTATGATTATATGGTAGGCACAGCCTGCTAATAAGACAGGCACTTCTGCTTTGACATCTACACATGTTCAGCTGTTGCTCCTACACTGCTGGAAAAGAAAGTACATAGTCTTAATAATACATGCACAGCATTTAAGATAACAGTGTTACAGAAAAAAAATACTTGCAGTCCACTTTAAACTCCTCCTCCTGAACCTCTGCCACATACTGGTGAACCAGATCAGGGTGGCACTGCTTCAGGTCATTGTACCTATGCTTTCATTGATCAACAGAATGGGTGATGCCAGTGCCATGACTCACCATTTCACTGTTTATGCCAGACATGCATATTACACAACAGGCCATCATAATAGTCCAGTAGGTGTTCCCTGAAGTTCCTGTGCAGGAAGAACTGAAAAAACCTGCTCTGCTTTCAAAACAAAATAGAGATGCCTTTTCCACTGGCAGAAATATCCATGACTACTTAGTCAGGACCATTCAAGAAGCTAAATGGTGCCTCTGTATGCCAGGCACATGTTTTTAATCACATGCCATGCAAAGTAGTACTACATCAAGTCACCAGAACATGGTACTACCACTGTAGGGCAGTGCTATAAGATAGCCGTAATGCCGCATTGTGGTGCTATAGGGATGCACTTGTCATATGCATGAACATAGAAGTTACATAATTCATTTTCACCATAATTTATAAAGCACAGATTCAGAGACAAAAGCACTGACTGTCTTCATTAGCTGAACTGCAGTGATAACTGTCCCTTGTTACTGTGACTTAAAGTGGTGATTTGATTTTGCACAGCAATGCTAACAATCATCTTGAAGATCAGTTTAGCACATCCACATGCAGTCATCCTTCTGAAGTAGAGACAGAATGGACTGAACAATGACCATCTGGAATTTGGAATTCTTTACAAACTAGTTCAGATCACTGAGATCCAAGATAGGTCTCAGGTCCCTTGTCTTTTTTAGCACTAAAAAAACTTTCAGTAAATTTCAGATCCTATTTGGTCTAGAGGGACCTTTTGGATGACTCTTTTGTCTAGCAACTTTCTGATCTCTTGAGCTGCTATCTCTATCTGATTGGGTGGAACATCAGGAAAAATTTTCCTTTTTTTCTACAGTAATTTGTAAAAAGGGAATGAAATATCCTCTGGATATGATCCATTGCACCCAAAAGTCTTTTGTGATGGTTATCCAGGCTTTTTGGCGCAAGGATAAGCGCCCTCCAACTGTCGACTGTCTCCAGAGAGGGACAGTCAGGCAAACTTTCAAGAATGCTGGAAGGGTCTGTCTGAGAAAGAATCTCAAGAGCCTTGGTTCTGCAGACCCCCTCTGCTGTGTGGGTGATTCCTACCACTGTAATCATTGCCCCCTCTGTCTCGGGGGGGAAAAATCCCCACATGATTTCTGGAAAGGACCTTAAGATTTTCGGAACCACATTTTCTTACCACCTCATTCATTCCTAGAGAAAGGTCTCTTTGCACAGCAGAAAAGCAGATTCTAATGGCAGACAAGCTTTTTCAGTACTGTTCACTGTGGGAGAGAGTCTCTTTCACTTCTGAGGCAAAGAGAGATGATCCATCAAAGGAAGCATTGGTGAATGATGCCTTGAAGGGTTCCACAAAATTGCACAATCACATCCAGGTATGTCTCCTTATGGCTATGCCTGAACTGGCCGCCCTTGTGGTAGCTTCAGTGGCATGTGAGATTAACTTTATGGATGCATTTGTAATAATTTTGTAGGCTGGACACTCATGAGGAAAAATTATTTTGTTCCTCTGTGGACATGGACCCTGTGGCAGAATTAGACAATTCCTTTACCGAGTCCTTCTGTAATCTGGTGAAATGCGCCATGTAGTTGAGTGATCACATGGAAATGTCACTAACACATACGCTCTCTCCCCAAACCTGTCCAAAGCCCTAGACTCTCTGTTAGGGGGATGGACAGTGGAACTTTGTTTAGCAAGCTCCTTTTTCGTGGCTGCAGCAACAACCATGGCATCTACAGGAATCCCTTTAGTTCAGTACTGTCTATCAGCAGGGGCAGTTAAAATGTTGTCAGGGCATTTGGGAATAGGTTCCACAGAGTCTGGTTCCTTCCATGCCCTGCAAGAAAGAAGGTCTATTAGATTATCTGGGGGGTAACCCAAGACATAGATGAGCCGGAACTGAAGGCTTCCAAGAACACTGATTCCTCCTGGGAAGGGGTTCGGGAAGACCGACAACCTTTCTGGTGAAGGATCTCTAAGATGTTTCCAAATGAGATATGTTCAGGTGGAGATTTAGGGGACCCTTTCCTTTCATCAAAATCAGTGTGTTCTGTGAGGGATTCATGTGGAGAATCCAAGTGCCTCCTTTTGCACGTCCTCTTCTGAGGGACCTCCTCAGTGAGCTCTTCCATGGATGTATCGGAAGAGATGGGGAGTTCCCTGGTGGGAACTGCTTGGAAGCTCATCTGGGCTGGCTGTCCCTGAGGTGTAGAATGCAAGAACTCAGACACAGGATACAAAGAGGGAATAGGGCATAGATCCAAAGAAGGGAGAGTCAAAACTATTCTGGGTTGAGAGAATACCCTGTCCACCACTTCAAATGCACAGGGACCTGGAGAAGCTGAAGACAATTCCACCAGAGCCAAGGCTCCTGGAACAGATAACCCTCGAGCCCCTCCAACCCTCCACTCTGAGGATGTCAGAGCCAAGCCATCTAGTGCCAAAGTTCAAAGAGTGAAGCAATGGCTCCAAAAACTTTGGAGTCAAAGTCATCTGCACTGATCTGACACCAATGCTTTAGCTCTGACAGCTATGATGCGCCAACAGTATCAAAGCCGATCGGGTCAGGGAAGTAGCTGGAGTCGAAGATGAAATGACCTTTGGATCTGAAAATTTGACTCTTGGGTTCTCAGATCCAAGGACTCCAAAATTACCACTCTGATCAGAGAAGGAGCAAGTACAGGTTGTAAAGAAGGTTGGCGGCTCATGGATCCAATGTGAGATGGAGCTGGCAAGACCCCCATCTGGATCTGTGTTTTGGAGGAATTTCCTAATCATCCTATCCACCTCCAACTCAGACAGACTACAGGAAGACCTAACAGAAGAGGATATGAAAGGTGGCCTTAACAACTTCTTCAGAGTTTCTTGTAAAAAGGGAGACCTTGATCTCAGAGATACCGGCTCCAGAAAAAAACTGGAAACATGGGGCTGAGGAGATGACACAGTAGATGGTGTCTGATCTGAAAGCTTCAGATCCAAAGTCTTAGAAACATTCTTTGGTAGATCTAAAGAAGGTGTAGACTGAGGAGACTGAGCAGGTGAACATTTATGGTGCTCTCTGGGCTCCTTTGAGTTTTGAGGGATCTGAGCCCTTGAGGAAGAAGTGCCTGTAGAGGAAGCTGATGCCAGAAGGACGCCTTTCAAAATAAGCTTATTCCTCCTGTCACTTATTACTCTCACATTAAAGGCCACAAAGATGGAACAAGAGGTGTCCAAATGTGCTGGGCCCAAACAATAAACACACCCCCTGTGGGTATCATAATTGGATGATCTTATGCCCACAGGAAGCACCAGTGGATTTTTTAAATCTATTTGGCTTATCAGCCATGCTGGAAAAGTTTTTTTTTTGTTTTAAAGAAGGAAAAAGAAGGAAATGTTTTAAATACCAACAATGGTATTAGTAGGAAATTACCTAAGGGTAAAGAAAGAGAAGAACAGACTACTAACATTGGTTACCAAAAACTCAGTAGAGAAAGTTATTGCAGGTAAGGGATTTAGTTAAACAAAAAAAGAGATGAAAAACTGTAAAAAGGTAACAAAAATAGTTTCTTTTCACTCACAATACCCCAGAAGGAGCTCAAGCAATCACAATCCCAACCATCTTGAAGAGTGGAAAATTAGATCTGAGGTATTGTGGTGGTCAGGGACATTATAGGTAAGGGAGGAGCTCAAGATTCAGATGCTAGAATCTTTAGAAAATGGACGAGTTGGATCCAAGGATCAGATCCAAACCCATTCACTGAAGAATGAATGAAAATGACAACATCAAATTAGCAGTTTTACATGTAACATAAATACATGCCATTGTAAACCTCATCTCTTGCTAGTAGCTCTTTACTACCACAAATCTACCACTATTATCTTTTTTTCAATACTGGACCTCCAGTAACAATTAATGTAAGTACCCTCTTTTCCTTTGTCTCTGACATTCTGCTAAATATCCATCCTGAAATCATTTCTTTATCAAATTAACATGCTCACTTTTTTCTAAATGTGTATCTTGTAGCATTGCTATTTGCACTCTGCATTTCTTAATATAAAGCCAAAGAAATGCAGCAAGCAGGAGACACCAAGCTGAAACTATAAAAAAGTTTATTAAAACAATAAAATGTAAATAAAAGTGCACTGCTGAGTGCTTTCAAGCTAAAAAGCCCTTCATCAGATAGTGCATAACAGACAAAACAGAGCTATTTAAAATACTCAGCAACCAATCAAAGATCAGTATTTCACCCTCCTTTTTCTAAGGATGGGTTTTAAAGGAATTACAGCATTCAAGCCTGGGGGTTTATCAGCCCCAAGTCTAAATATCCATCTAGTTTCTGCACACTCTGTATCATTAAAGATATTTCTTAATATAATTAAATATTCTTTCCTTTTTATCTATACCTGTGAGATCATTCACATTCCAAGATAATATGGAAATTGTCACCATTATAAGTCATTATTCCCACCTATTATATATGATAGCTTTTTTAAATGTCTATTTCCTACTTTTATGATAGATGCACACATTAATGTTTTAAAGCATATTGATCCTTTATACATTTTTTCTTATCATTTCCATTTAAATCTGTCACATTTTGCAAAACATTTTGTTTTAATGAAAACCTAATAAACCACTACCAGAAAACCCCCTTAAGCTGCTAACTTAATACAAACACACAAAACTATGTACCCCTTCAAACAATGAAGTTTAACTCTCCTAAAAGGAACATTGTCCCAAATAGACAGCCACTAAGACAGACCTTATCTAACCTACAGTTGAGGTTATCCATGCTAAGATGCAGGCTGCTGCCTGTGTACCTAAATACATTAATTGGTGTTTTTTCTTTACCCACACATGAAAAGCAACTTGCATGTTTTCAGAAAATATTATTTTTTAACCTTGAAGAAACTGGTGCATTGGCTTTTATTTGCTGCCCTATTATCAAACTTGTCTCCATGGAAACATAAGAAAAAATGTAGCCCTCAGCTGCAGGCTTCTAAAGACAATCTGAAACATTTATTATTAAATGAAAACTTTTCATTGTTTTCAGTGTTCTCTTGTTTGCTTGTTTCCACTTAAAACTTGTATTAGATTAAGCCAAGGGTCTTAATCCATACATTTCACCTATGCAAAAGTAAGAGAAAACATATCAACTCTACATGTATTATGATCTGTGTGTTTTTGCAACCCATGCCCCACCTCAACAACATAATATTACAACCTATAATTTAAACATGCTTTTGTCTAGCTGTTTTTCTCTTTTTGCAGTGTAATGTCTAATTCTCAATACTAAAAAAGAAGAATGAAAGAAAGTATCTGTTTTACTTTAGTATATTTTTTACATGCAACAGTAACTAAAATGTTTTATTATACAACACACAATTTATCTAATGAAAAGTTTTGAAGAAATACTGCTAAGAACAGAAATTGTTTTACTTACAGTTACCCTTTTCCTTCATCTTCCCTATACCTCGGGGTCCTTTCAAACATTAATGACATGAAATGAGGCAAATATCTTTCAATTCCTCACAAGTTTAACAAAGTCAACAAAAAAGCATTCTTTACACTTTTTATTGTACAGCCATTTTTCACAAATGCCATTAATGCTTTATTCAATAATTTCCATATTGCTTGTCTTCTTCCTGTTTAGCTCCATCTTTCAGCTCCAGACTTGGGTTCAATTCCAAGTTATTCCTGATACTTCAGGTCAACTCCTGTGCTTTTCTTTGTCTCTCAAGCATTTTCCTTTGGAATGTTGGAAAAGGTTTCTCTGGCAAAGCCTTTCCATGTGCTTTATTATCAGAAGAATGAGAAGCATAGTCTCTTTCTGCTTGGTGGCTCACTTTTTGTTGGACAGACTTTTGTATTTTCTCCTTAGTCTGTTCTGCATCAAAAAAATACTTTGATCCTCCAGAAAAAGTATTCTGAGGAAAAATGGACACAGCAGCTTTTATCTCATACCTGCCTCTTGATATTCCCTGATTGCTGGGATAAATTTGTTTCTCTTCTGACTGGTGTACAGTGAATAATTATTTTCCAAAAACACTCTACTGCTACCAACTTTTAATATTTTGCCCTTTTGCCATAGTGTTATCAGAATCAATCATTTCTGCTGGTAGGATTGCATATTTACTAATACAGGTCTTGGCTGCTTTATCATGGCCAAATTTGGAGCATACACATAATGTGCCCTTTCAATTAACAAATCTGGTCTGGTTGCTTATTTGTGCCTTCATAACATTACGGCAGTATGTTCCTCATAGTTTCTCTGGTACAGCAGAAAAAATCAGATTTTCATTACATGCTCTGTCATCCAAGTCTACCATTTTTGAAATATATTTTCTTATGCAGTTTTATAGCCAGCCTTTTCTTCATTTGGACCTCTGATTTTTGTATTTTTATCAGCTCATCTTACAGGTTTATAGATTCATAAGCATTTACCAGGCTAATGACCACAAGAACCTTTTTAAGCCTAGTCATGCATCCCAAATCTCTAACAAGTTCTGGTACCCTTGATAATTGTAAGCATTGACTTGAGACTTGAACCTTTTACATGCTGGCTGTATCCATTAGAACCATAGGTGCCAAACCAGGGATACATTTCCTGTTCCCCATGTAACTGTCCAAGTTACACTTGAACTGGATTAAGGAGGAACTCTGTTTCACATGGATGGGGAGCCTGTTCTAGAGAAGGGGGTAGTCTCTTGATACAACCTGTCTATCTAGCATGTCCTATTTATATCACAGACAAGGTTTACGTCTTTAGAACAGGTAATTCTGATTATGTTTGCTTTATGGATATGCAGGAGGTTGATCAGAGTAGGGTGCCTTGCATGCCAGGCATAGATCTGCCCTCAACAGCCTATAGGAGGCAGAATACAGGGTTGGGGCCTTGAGGCGGTCTGCACAGGAAATGTTACTTGTGCCTTGCATTCTTCTATGGACATTCCAATTGTTGGATATGCCTGGTTAGGTACCACAAAGGGCACTGTATTCAATGATAGGGCTGATGAATGAAGAATACAGTGGAATAATGACTTCTTTGGACCTAGATGCCATACCTTTATTTATAAATTGCACAACACAGAATGATTTCCTCACTACTGTAGACATGTGATGGTCAAATGCTAGATTACTGTATATGTGTGTCCCCAAGTCCCTGACTGCTGGGTCAACTCTTAAGGGTATGTAATATGATAGTTATCAGGAGTTGATGACTTCCCAAAGGCTACTATTATGCATTTCTTGGCATTTAGTTTAAGTCCATGGCTCTGACACCAATTGTTTGTCTGTGTCAGCCCTTCACCCTAATTTGCAATCATCTGCAAATTTAGTCAACCAGAGGCCATTGACATTGGGCTTGACTTCATAGAAGTAAATGTCAAAATGGAGCAGTCCCAGAACAGGTCCCTGAGGGACTCTGCTTCTGACTAGCCTCTTTGTAGTGGTGGACTCTCCAGTTCTAACTTCCTAGGTCCTGTCTGTGACCCTGCTTGCTATCTACTGGGTGGCATGAGGGTTTGTACCTAACCTGTTAAGTTTTTCAACAATGCCTAAGTAAGAGATTGTATCAAATGCTTTGGTCAGGTCAAGGTAGGCAACGTGAACCATTTTGTCTTCATCTATTGCTTTAGTGACCTTCTCAATGAAGTCCACAGGGTTGAGTAGGCATTATCTGCCCTTGTAGAAACCAAATTGGGTTGGGTCCACTGTCTAGTGGTTTTCTGTGTTATTACTGATTATTTCCGTGATAATTCTTTCCATGGCTTTATTTATTAAACTAGTTAGACTAATGGGTCTGTAGTTTCCAGGGTCTGTAGATGGCTCACTTTTATGCAGAGGGATGATTGTTTCTGTTCTCCATTCATGAGGCACAAAGCCTCTTTAGAGGCTACAGTTAAACAACAATTCCAGATGCCTGATAGGTCATGTTTCATTCGACTAAAAAGGCATCCTAGGATATTGTCTGGGCCAACTGATGTAGTGCTCTTGGCCCTAGACAGACCATTAAATACCTGTTCCCCTAGTGATAGCAGGAGGAGTTATATTTAATGGTATTTCCTGAGGGAAGGTTGAGGGAGTGAGAGAGGTAAAGTTGGAGCTTAGTTTGTTGTCCAGTAGGTTTGCTATATCTTCCGGCTCAGTATAGGCGGTTCCATTTACAATGAGCTCTGCATACAATTGTGTATTGCCTTTGAAGTTGCAGACAGCTAATGAATGCCTTGTAGTTGTCCTTGGCCTAGGTAGTCAAATCTACCTCAGATTTGGTTTTGATAGACTTTATTTGACCTCTGAGTTGTTTTAGTTTGATGAAAGAACTTTATCTGACTGGATGCTGCACCTCCTAATTTTTGCCATGATTTTCTTCCTTCTGTTATACAGCTTATTAATGAAGTGATTCTACCAGGGTGGCTTGTATTTGGAGTTATTTCTGTGCTTCTTCCTGGTGCATGCAGCTACCTCTGTGCAGCTGTTAAAATGCTTGTATATGGTTTCTATGCACAGTTGTGCTTAGGTAGTACTGTTCTCAGGGATAATGGGAGCTTGATATTTTGCAGGGTTATCACTTAATAGTAGAAGTTAGCCTTAGAGTAGTTCTTGAATATTCCAGGGTTAGCTGGGTTACAGATTTTATTTTTACTTCAAAGGAGACCATTTTGTGGTCTGACCTTACCAGAGAAGACATTACACTAGGGCATGTGCAGCACTCTTTCATATTAGTGAGGACCAGATTCAGTATGCTTGCACTCATGGTTGGTGTATTGACAATCTGGTCCAGGGAGTTTGTGTTTACAAAATCCAAAAAATCTCTGTGCCTGTATGTTTGGTGTCACATATGATTCCCAGCAATAGTGTGGTAATTACAGTAGCCCATGAATATGGTATTAGGTTGGATGGTGAATGTTTCCAGTAAGTTTAAATACATGGTATGGGTTTCCTGGGTCATGGGGGGACCTATAGCTTGCAAGGAAGTGGTATGGGGTTTTGCCTATGTTGCTCTGAGTATGGAGAAGCTCAAGTACATTGTCCTGTTTGACCACCCTTGAGGTATATTTATTTCTGATGTAAATCAAGGCACCTCCACCTTTAGTCCGTGTCTTCATAGTAACTGGTCTAAATGTGTGGAAGTCATTATAACCTTGCAGTGTCAGTATGCTCTCCACAGTTTTAAGCTATGACTTAGGGACTGCACAGACATCAGCATTCTATAGGGTGAAGAGAGCTTCTAGAGAGTGTAACTTTTGTTTAGACTCCTAACACTGAGCAGTAACACATTTAGATTTTCTTGGTTTTGATTTGCTATGTTAGAAGTACTTTCACTTTGGCATTGCCTAAAAAAGGCACTATGGAGGAGGAGAATGTTTTAGCTAATCTTACAAAGCCTTCAGGGGAGAGGTACAGAGCATCCACGTTAAAGCAGCATGGTTTGTTGATGATCTCCTTTCATGGTAACAGATATAGCTCCCCCTTAGAATGACATCAGAAACTAAGCCAATTATTAAAGTCAGACATCTTTTATTTGTATTACGGCATCATCCTTAGAGAAGGTAAAGTGCTGCACAATGCTAGGCTCATAATAGTCTGGGACACATATTCTGAGAGCTCCAATATGTCTCTCTTCATATTGTGTAGGGAGGTACGTCTCAAGTCATTTACACCCGCATGGATTACTACTGAGTCATACTGGTACTTGTGATCCAATGACATGAGTGCATGCATAATGTGGTGGATCTTTGTCCCTGATAAACAACTGACCATGACTTTCCGTTTACTCAGCCTGGTGAGAGGGACTTCAGTGTATCTCACAATGGAGACTACAATGACAAGAATGTTGGATTGTGTGGTGGCTTAACTTACAGACTTAAAAGTAGAGGGTCCATGAGATGTGGCTGTATGTGTTACTATGGGTGTTGTTTTGAAAGAGAGCATTCGGGGATGCTGAGGGTGTTTGTTATATGTACTTTGTCTAGGAGATCTTTGGGATTTAGGAAGGTTACATTTAAGTGCCTCAGCATATGTGGGCCTATGTGTCTGCTTTGCATTGTGTGTGATGGGTGCAGCATGTGTACTACTGACAACCTTATTGACATTAGGAGTATTTTTATGTGAAAGCTTTGCCTCTTGTGACATTGTGTAAATACATCTCTCACATACTATATCAGTTTGTTTGAGAATTAACTGGTTGTCTGTAAGCATGTGTGCCTGGGATGACATGATCGACAAACCACAATGCTTTTCCAGAGATGGTCTACACCTGTTACCCTGGGATTCAGGTTACCGGCTAAAGCTCTTGCCACCCCTATAGTGCCTTTTTAAGGCAAGGTTCAAAGGACAAAACCACAACCGTAACAGATACAACCATGCAAAATCTGAAGGTAATGCTACTCAATTCTAGAAGGCTAAATCTCAAAATGCACTCTCTCGAGGCACTCCTAAAAATCGAGAACATCTATATCTGTGCAGTAACTGAGACCTGGTTCAAGGCTCCAGAGAGCTCCCTTGCAGTACCAGGCTACAACTCTTACCACACTTTTCGGCCATCAAACCAAAACTGAAACACTAAAGGTGGAGAAGTGTCCGTATTCACCAAGGATATTCACACCTCCAGGCTAGTTGCCCAACACAATGCATCTGAAATTCTCCAGGTGCAACTAACACTAGGTAAGACTGCAATCCAAATTGTAGCTTGCTACAGATTCCCCACCATGCCCCAAGATTCTCACTACACCTTTCTAAACATACTGGAAAATATTAAGATACAACCAAACACCCTAATTCTGGGTGATTTCAACTACCCTGCCATTAACTAGGAAAACTACTCAGGTACCAACATCTTTTCCCAACAGTTCTTGGAATTCATAAATTCCAATGCCCTGGATCAACTAATCCGTTGTCCCACCAGGGGCTCCAATATCCTAGACCTGGTCATTACCAACATGGGAGATAGATGCTCCACACCAGTGGTCACCCCCTCATTGTTCAGGTCTGACCATAAGTAAACCACCCTTGACATCCACATTCCACTCCCCCTCCAGTAAGGAAACCTCCATAAAAACTTCTCCAAAGCCAACTGCATGCTACTCAAGTCAGAAGTGACAAACTTCATGACACCTATACAGACAGGAGCTGAAAGTTCAACTGCTGAATCCTACACTAAGGCACTGTATGAGAACATCCACTCATGCATGAATCGTGCCATCCCTAATAGAACTATACAACAGAAGAAAGACACTGTTGCAGAAAAGAGGAAAATCCCAGGATACCAAAAACTGTCTTACCAGCCTCAGTAAGAAGCTGAGATCCCTCATAAAATCCTCCAAAGCTAGTTACAAAAATAAAATTGCCAAAGATTCCAAAGACAACCACAAGGCATTCTATAGTTACATCAAGAATCTACATGGATCAATGCTCAGATATGCTCTGAGCTACAACAGAATGGCATTAAATATACTGATCCCAAGGATATTGCCAATATCCTGGCAGATTGATTTAGTGCCAACTTCACCCCCCCTCACCCCCTAAAGGGCCCATCTCAATACCAAATGATTGCAAAATGCCAGTAATCACGGCCACACAGGTAGAAACCACACTCTCCAAAGCTAAGAATACAGCATCCATAGGACCAGATGACATCCCGGGTTGTGTATTACATGAACTACAAAATGAACTGGCACCTCACCTAATTGTCATGTTTAATCATAGCCTCACCTCAGGCTTCATGCCTACTGAGTGGTGCACAGCTACAGTTACCCCACTCCACAAGGGGGGATCCATCTTGGATCCCAGGAACTTCTGTCCCATCAGTCTGATGAGCCTGATCTGCAAGGGCATGGAACACATTTTCATGGAACTTATAAACAACAACATTGGCAACCTTCAAACACTGGACACCACCCAGTTTGGGTTCGTGAAGGGACGATCTTGTCTCCTGAACCTGATTGATTTCTTTGAATCAGTCTCCAGAGCTGTGGACAAGGGTAAGGCAGTCCACACAGCCTATCTGGACCTCACCAAGGCCTTTGACACCATCCCCCACTCTGGAATCATAGATAAACTTACTAAGCTGGGCATAAATCCCTACCTCACTCGATGGGTTGCCAACTGGCTTACTGACAGAACCCAGACTGTAAAAGTAGCCGACTCCAAATCCAGCTCCAGACAAGTGACAAGCGGAGTACTTCAGGGTTCAGTCCTGGGACCGCTCTTGTTTGGCATCTACTTCTCTGAAGTACAGGCCAACACTAAGGGACTCTGGCTAACAAAGTTCGCAGATGACTGCAAACTGGAAGCTATTATTGAATCCCCAAATGATGTGGATATTCTACAAAAGGGTCTTACAGAAACAGATACTTGGTGCCAGAGCTATGGGCTCAAGTTTAATGCCAAGAAATGTATAGTTATCCCCTTTGGGAAAAACCATGTACCCATGAATCACTACATATGCGGCAGTACACTAAACACCGAAAGTGTGATGCGAGACTTAGGGACACAGGTGGACAGTGGTCTCACCTTCGATAATCACATCGCCACAACACTCAGGAAATCCTTCTATGTGGCACACCTCATCATTAAGGGCTTTTCATCTAGAAAAAAGGAGGTCATTGTCCCACTGTACTCATCCCTCATTAAACCTATTATAGAGTACAATGCCCCATTTGGTATGTGCCTCACAAGATATCTGCAACAGCTGGAAAGGATGCAGAAATACCTCACTAAAAGAATCACAGGCCTAAAGCAGATGCCCTATGCTGACCATCTAAAAAAACTCCAGCTATACTCTGTGGCATATCGTCTACTCGGAGGCGATTTCTGCTTAACATACAAGGCCATGTCAAACCCTGAGCTGTTGGACATTCTCCACTTAAAGAAATCCCAATCCCTCAGAGCCACATGCTCCAGGTATCTAAACTTTGTCATCACAATGAACAAAACATGCTGGAGGGATAGGTTCCTGACCCAGAGACTCCCCAGACTCTGGAATAGACTCCCCATACATGTCAAGCAGAGCACGTCCTTGGCCCTCTTCAAAAGGAACCTTGATGACTGAATAGGAGATAGGAAATTCACCCCGGGGATCATGTCAGTCACCCTGCTAGACAGGGGTCCAGGGAAGTAAATATTGTGGGAAAAAATATCCAGGGAATTGTTATGGCTAGGCTTGTATAGGCCCTAGGGCCGATAGCCTAGTACCAACCTATGAACCTATGAGGCAATTTCTACATTGCCTTTCGATGCCCATATCCACCAAGCTGGTAACGGAGATAGTGGAAATGTTTATATCCATGGCAATAGACCCCTTTTTTATTGATTATCAATAGTTGGAGTGAGAATATAAAGTAATGTCAGGAGTATCCAGATTGCAACTCTGGGGGCATTGTTTGCAAACTAGTCGCACTGTGTGCAACTAGGTATTGGTGAAATTTTAATGCTGCTTTTACAGGAAATGTGTCAGCGGCTATACAGGGCATTGCCAAACACTTGAGTTGAAACTAATAAGTAGAGCCTGGTTAATTATTGATAAAGTATTTAGGCAGATATTCTGAAGCTAGAGGCAAATCAATCTGTACTTACTGAAAAGAAAGCATTAGCTTGTCAAGAATGATGAAAAGAGGGGAGTCACCTGAATGTCTACTGCCTGACTACTACTAATGCTGGTCTTACCACAGCTTCACTCTGCTGGGATACAATGCTCCTTTGCTTCTTCTCTCACCAGAAGCAAAACAGTAGCACCAATCCCAAAATGACAAGAAGGCCACCACCTGTTTGGTGATCCACAGTCTTGTCCAGATGATGGAAAGGTGTGTAGGCTTGATGTAGCCTTTTCCTGCTACATGCCTTGAATACCAACCAGACCAATCAAGAAGGTCAAGCACAGACACTCCTCAACCAGAAACAGTCAGGAATCTATGCACTCAGCTGTTCTGTCAACAGGAGTACAATATAAGCACAAATTCCAAGCTGGCACCTATGAAGCAGTTATTAAGCTTTCTGGTGATCAGCATTCCCCAGGAAATAATGTCTCTCTGCTTATTCTCTCACCAGAAGCAAAACATAAGCACTAATCCCAAAATTATTACTGAGAGGCAAGATGTGGGCTCTCCAGCAACTGGTGGTCTTGTAGTAGAAGTATTGTATTTTTGTGATAATATTTCAGAGAGAGCATTAATAAATTGCTAGGTAATTAATTGTTAATTATTTTATTGGTTTATTATGGGCTGTGTTATCTGTTTTTGAAAGTATAAAATGTTATGTTTTAATGCAGTTGTTACACACTAATGAAGGGTTTTTGCAACCTGAAAGCTCTGTGAGTTATTAAATATTTTTAACTTTCAACGTGTCCGTATTCTTAGAGTTTGCGTTTTGTTTTTACAATTAGAGTTGTCAAAAGAAAAAACTATTGTATTTTTGTGATAGTATTTCTGAGCGAGCATTAATTAATTGCTAGGTAATTCATTGTTAATTATTTTATTGGTTTATTATGGGCTGTGTTATATGTTTTTGAGAGTATAAAATGTCATGTTTTAATCCAGTCGTTACACACTGATGAAGGTTTTTTACAACCTGAAAGCTCTGTGAGTTATTAAATATTTTTAACTTTCAACGTGTCCGTATTCTTGGAGTTTGCATTTTCTTTTTACTTGTAGTAGATGTTGCAGATTTTAAAGGTAAGATGGAAAATGGGTTAATACCTTAACAGCTGCAGTATGCACTAAGTAGTTCGATATGAAAGAGGAGGTAGCTTAAGCTTTAGCTATCTAAGTGGAGAGCCACTCATTTTGAAAGAACAAGATAAGTTGGAAGGTTGTAGGCTCTTTGTATTCTGGTTCTAGGGAATACAGTGAGATGGCCAATGCATTTAAAAAGTTGAAGCGGAGTAATTTCACAAAATGATAAATTTGTGCTTACGCACAATAGCCAGTGAAAGAGGAGAAGGAAGGAGATATGTAATCAAATTAACATAAGGAGCAAGCAACTAGAAAAACAGTTGAGTTTAAAAACACAACAGCACCATAGCGGGAGGGTAGGGAAAAACTTAATTTCTGTGTGACTCACAAGAGACATAGCTATGGTCTCTTTCCTGGTTTAAATATGCAATAAAAAGCAAAATACAAGTAAAACACTGTGTAAAGAAAATGAATCACAATATACAAAACAGAAGAAGGCAAGAAAACAATACAAATTACAAGTAAGCAAAAACAAACTAACCTTTCCCTCCCATTAAGTTGTGGCAGAGTCTGGGTGAGCTTTTCCAGTAAACTGAATATCTGTTTAAAGCTTCTTTCATTTCCCAGCTTTTTGTCTTTTGAGTTGATATAGTTCTTCAATGTTTAGTTTATTTTGATCAACTCTGAGCACATTTGACTTATTTTTTCCTCTATATTACTGGACACCATGTCTTGCAGAAAAGCTGAACCTTGAGCTACATTTTAACGAACAGCTACAGGATTTTTCCCAGTCAGTGTTTTCACTTTTTTCTCATTGATTTTCTTTTGGGCTGTCTTAGCTTTTTGTGGCATTCAAGCAGTGTGCTTACTAGCCAGTAAGTAAATTTACTAAATGTGGCAAGATTTCCTGGCCCTTGTCTTTCAGTTTTTCTTTTCACACTGGGACAGCAGAAGTTAAGCTGTTGATCAGTGTGCAACCATCTTGGAAAGCCAAGACCTTTTTCTTGTGTTGATATACAGTACAGCCAAAACCAAGAACAAGAGATCTGAATCTACATCAGGGTATAAATAAAACTACATGCAGAGACAGGTTCATCATGCAATGCCTCCTCTTGCTCTGAAATAGACTTTATCCTGAATGTCAGAAAGTGTGATTTTTTATCTGCCTTCAAACATATCTTAAACAATTAGATGGGTACCCTAAAATACAATCCTGGACTTACAAGGCTTGCCCTCCTTGAAAAGGTTGGTAGTACCTGATGTAATAGCCTTGTATTTCTTATGATCCTATCCAAACAGACACAAGAAACCTAATTCTGTTAGATATAGAAGAGTATAAGATTGTTAAGGGAAGATGTCTTTCAAACTGTGTTGCATTCTTTGAAGACATACTGCTTATCTTGGCCTTGCTAAAGCATATGGCATATTTCATACATGAGAATACATGACAACATAAAAGCATTAAAGCATTAAATGACAATCCTTATATAATTCGATGGATATACACTGATTAAACAACAGCACACTAGTCAGGAAGTAGAGTTACCTATCTCATCCAACAGAGGTTACCAGTGCAGTTCTGTAGAACTCTGTACTGGATCCAATTATTTTTGTACTAGTCTTCTCAGAGATAAAAGTGGGAAATGTTCTATGGATAATTAAATATGCCCATAGCTGTAAAATTGGATATAATAATTACTTCATTAAAAGTTCTTTAAGATGGTCTACAGTAAAAATACTCTTGATATAATAGTAAACGTTTCATGCTTAACTTTGAGAAAATGTATAAGGTAACTGCAAAAATTGCATACATTTTTTTTAACAAAAGTCAGATCATAAAAAATGACACCATCGATAAAGATCTACGGACAGTGACTAACAGCAACTTAAACTTTGATCAGTGAATATCTTCCACAGTCAAAAAAGCATATTTGGTAGCTAATGTATCTTTAAATGGCACATTTTGCCTTTTCAGGAAGATCATTATACTACTTTATATATTAGTAATCCAACAGATTAGGAAAATATGCATAGAAACGCAACAACAGAACCGCACACCACATACTTAATAAAATAAATAAGAGATTTATTGAGCACGCTTTCGTCAAAAGACTTCTTCAGAATAACAAATAAATGAATGAAATTTCCTTTTTAAAAACACATTCAGCATTTCATAGGTTGACTAAATCCCACATGACTTGACATCATTTTCCCTAACACATTCAGCATTTCATAGGTTGAATAAATCACACATGACTTGACATAATTTCCACTAACACATTAACATTTGTGAAAACCTGTTCATACTATATCAAGGTCAAAACAACCAGTGTTCATAAATACCAATGTTCCTGAAAAAAATGTTATATGAATAAAAGACCATCAATTCATATAAAAATAGTGATATTTGCATAGGTTACCACTGATAAATATTATTAAATAAAATACATTGATTTTAACCTTAACAACGAGCCAAGAGACAATCTATCATTAAGGCCAGGTGCAATATGTTTGTTCTGATCTGCCATTTGAATTCAAGAAACTCAATATATACATCTGAAGGTCCCCCTCTAGAGCCCAGCATTGCTCCTATTTTTCTGTCTTATACTGTAAAGATGTTGGTAGTTTCTTTGTTTTAGAGCTCTAATAATTTTTCCTGTGTAGAAACTGTCACAGGAATCACATACTGCAAGATACACCACACCTTTAGAAAAACAATTAATATTTTTTCTTAAGCCAAATAGTCCCAAAACCTTTACCTACTAGTTCAGATCCTTCCATAATATAAGAACACTGACCGCATCTACCACATTTGTTATTACCAGCTGTGTCCAAAATTTCCATTTTCTTCCCCTCAATTAGTCTCTTCAAGGACATATCCCTTTTATAAACAATAAGGGGTTGTGTACCAACCTTACACAAAACTTCATTGTCCAGGTTGAAAATGCATCATAGGTTTTTAATGATTTGGTTTATATGAAATAAATCCAAAGTATAGGTAAGAATCAAAGCCCTACCAAATCTGTTACCACCTACATTCTCTACCTTTTCAGGAAGACCAGAAAAAAAGCAAAACATTGTAAGTACCTTGCTGTCATTTTTCTAATACTTCACTATAAATACTATTAACAAAGACAGCAGGGTAACCCCTTTTTTCTAACATGTTCTGCAGTATATTACATTCAGCCAAAAAATCTGATTCCTCAGAAATCATCCTTGCAAGTCTCACATATTGCCCTTTGACAAGGGACGACTTCTGTTGAGATGGATGCCAACTCTGAAAGTGTAACAGAGTTTGAATATGTGGGCTTCCTGTATAAATGGGAGGTAAAAATCTTCCTATCAAGGTCCTTCTTAATGGTAATGTCCAAGTAGTTTAACTGATACACATCTCTGACCATAGTAAATTTCAAGAAATGTGTAGTACTGTTAATTTATGTAAAAAAACTATCCAAATCAACTTCACTACCTGTCCAAAAAAGAACCATATCATCCAAATACCAACCATACAGTGCCCATATACTTTTCAATTCTGAGTCTAGAATGTACAAATCTTCCCAATGAGCAAGAACAATGATGGTGAATACCGGGGCACAACAAGCACCCATAGCCACACCTTGAGTTTGTTTAAAAATCTGGCATTTGAAAGTAATAAAATTGTTGTCGAGTACTAGTTCCATACAAGTAAGGCGTGTTAAAATAGTATTATGGTCCATACTGGAATTGAAACAAAGATAGTCATAGAACCACTCAACCCCAATTTTATGTGGAATTACAGAAAAAAGGTTGCAGATGTCAATTGTGACCATAATCAAATTGTCAGAATACATCTCAGGCTTGCTTTTTCCCAAAAAATCCCAAGAATCTTTTATCACCCATTGCCTATCATCTATTATTTTTTTTTATTTATTGGTATTATCTCACCTCTGTCTAAAATATCCTTCAACAGAAGTGTTTCAGCCTCGAACAAATAGGAGGGTGCCAACTGTTTACCCTTTGTTAGAGTTTCCCTAATTTCTAACTCACAAAGGGATTCAAAAATCTGTACTATTGGATAAACAGGGGGTATGAACAAACTAGGTCTAGACAACTGTCCTGTATTAAGGTTCAAATTATCACCAGAAAAAAACATAGCAAGATTCAGCTTCCTACAAAACATTTTCAGCTGTAAAATGGTATCAATTAAATTAGCTTTCCTTACAGGCACAAAGTTAAAACCTTTGGAAAAAAGTTCAACCCATTCAGGCCCAGCATTAATATGAATGTATTTGTAAACAGTAAAATTACCACAAAGATTGTTAACAATTGTAACCCCATCATTGTCCATGTTTTCATAGTTCATAAAATCTAATTCTGGTAAACTGTTCCTCTCCCCCTCCATTGATTCTGTCGTGGTTGGAACCCAGGCCTCCAATTCTTCCGGCCCTGATTGTTTTGGTTCCGCAACCTCTCTGACCGTCTCAATGGAGCAGGGTCAAAAGGGGCTTCACAGATGTTGTTGTTACTAGTTTTGCAGTCGAATTCATCACATAAATCACTGTTGCCGTTCCCATTCAAGTATGCAGCTTGCTGCCCCAAAGGGGGATCAGGGTAGGCCCTATTAGCCTCATAGTCTCATTTATCCCTTAACAATTTATTTTCTTTCCTTGTTTTTAGTTTTTCCAAATCAATGTCCACAACTCTGAAAATGTTAACAAACTCATTTCATTCATAGAAGTTGCCATCTTATAAAGGTGTCAAATAGGTTCTGCATTTCTGACACCATTCATTATCTGAAAGGCAGATTTAATTGTGAAAGTACTGGGGTTGTCTACATCGCCTTATGCCAATACCGTGCTGCATTTTATATTGGTAAGACTGAGAGACATCTTAAGGAGAGAATTTATGAACACCAATAGAGTATTGGCAAGCGTAATGGCAACAGTGCTTTGGCTAGACATACCATGGAACATGACGGTCACTCCTTTGACTACATGGTTATTGAGCAAGTAACAAAAAAACAAGAGAGGTGGCCCATGGCAACTCATTTTAGAAAGTAGAGAATTGTATTGGCAGTTGAAACTTAATGCTTCTGCCTATCAGGGTCTCAATGAGTATTGCTCTTTGAAGTGTATTTTAAAGTTAAAAGCACTTCAAATATGAATAAGTGTTGTTTGGGAGGCATTATTTTACAATTGGTGTATATAAATTATTCCTGTTTAATATTATAGCTTTATTCATAGCAGTATTGTACAAACAACCTAATTTTATTTATATTTATTTTTTATAAGTATGGGATTGTTTATGATGTCATTATTACTGATGTCATTTCCTGATGACATTATTGCTGATGCAATTTCCTTTTGGAATATTTTAAATTGAATGTTTAACTGTTGTCCTGTGTCTGAAGAAGTTGGATTACTTGTTCAACGAAAGCACTTACATAAACTTTTTGGAGATTACCACCGGCCTTGTGTGTTCTTTTATCGGTTCACTGGCTTTGTTTTTTTCTATTCCCTTTGAATCATCTTGGATTAGTTCTTTTAAACTAGTTTAATTAAGGAATAGATTAGAAAGGATGCAACACAAAATTAAGGGAAAAAAAAGAAATGAAAGGGAAGAAGTGGAATGGCAAGGAAGATTACTTAGTGACTCAAGATTTCAGTACAGTTGTTAGAATGACTAAATGTAGGTAAAGGAGTGAATATATATACAAAAGGAGGTAAGAGTGAAGTGATGTGAGCAGACTGGTGGTGTTGGCATGATGGTTGTGTAAGTATGTGTTTCTTGAGTTCAGTTTTAAACTCTGTATGAAGGGAGTTCTTTTAGGTTGGTAGTGAATCACACAGTCTGGGGGCTAATGTGGAAAATCCAAGAGTTGTGCACTGTGGTTTAAATACAGGTGTGACCATACTGGCTGGCTTTTAGACAAATGGTATTCCAAATTCAAGCAACAAGTAATTGGTTTAACTTAATTCAGGGAAGTAATATTCAACAAGTGATAAATTAAAAAATTCTTAATGTCTTTTATACTGATGTTACTAGACGTGATCTTTGTTGAAAGGGCAATTTGTTTCATGTAGATCTGCTAGAATACTTAAATGTACCCTTACTTCACACCATACAAAAAGTAGGGAACACTGAGCTGCAGTCACCAAATGCAGTACAAACAGTTGAATGAATTCTCAAGACAAAGAAAAGGAATGCATAGGTATGTCTACTTTCCCAGGTCTGTTGCAATACACAGTGCATCTAAGTGGCAAAAAGGAAGATGAGCTGGGGTAGAAAATTAGAGCACAGCATATTCTTGACAAATTTCACAGCTTAGAAACATGTATATAGCTGATAGGTTAGGTTCAGGTGCAGGAAAGAGCATCAGTAAGCCAGAGAAGGGGGATCAGACTATCATAGGTTCATAGGTTCATACTAGGCTATCTGCCCTAGGGCATTTATAAGCCTAGCCAGAGGGTGTATGGCTTTCGCCACCCATTTTAAATTAATTTTGCTATGCCCTTTTTCGAGGTTAGTATACAGTGCCTCTGTCTAACAGTGACACAGAAGTGATACCCGGGGTAAACCTATGATCGCCCATCCACTCATCAAGATTCCTCTTGAAGAGAGTCAATGAGGGACTCTGCCTAACCTGGACTGGAATTTTATTCCAGAGTGAAGGGAGCCACTGGGTTATGAATCTGTCCTTCCAGCATGTCCTATTTATTTCAGTGCTGAGGTTTAAGTCCCTCGAGTGCATAGCTTGATGTTATTTGGATTTTCTGAGGTGCAGCATGTCCATTAATTCCGGGTTAGACATGGCTTTATACGTCAGGCACAGATCACCTCTGAGCAGGCGGTATGCCACTGAGTAGAGCTGGAGTTTCTTTAACCGGGCAGCATACGGCATCTGTTTGAGCCCCTTGATCTTCTTGGTGAGGTACTTTTGGGGTCTTTCCAGTTGCTGCAGGTGTCTGTTAAGGTACATCCCAAAAGGGGCATTGTACTCAATTATAGGCCTGATGAGGGATGAGTAAAGAGGCACGATGACCTCCCCATGATCTAGATGTGAATCCCTTCATGATTAGGTGGGCTATATAAAATGTTTTTCTAACCACTTTGGCCATGTGGTTGTCAAATGAGAGATTGCTATCAACTTGGGTCCCCAGGTCCCTAATTACTTCTTCTGTACTTAATGGATTACCACCTATGTGGTAACTTGTGGGCACTTTGTTTTTGCCAAAGGGGATGACTATACACTTTTTGGTGTTTAGCTTGAGGCCATGGCTCTGGCACCAGTTGTCTGTTTCTATGAGGCCCTTTTGGAGGATGCTTGTGTCAGCTGGAGAGTCTATTATGGTGCCCAGTTTGCAGTCATCTGCGAACTTGTTCGGCCACAGTCCTTCCATGTTGGCCTGTACCTCCGAGAAATATATACCGAACAAGAGAGGTCCCAAGACTGAGCCTTGTGGGACACCATTTGTAACTGGTTTGGAGTCTGACATGGCTCCAGCTATTCTAACCATGTGGGTTCTGTCCTTGAGCCAGTTTGCAACCCATCTAGTGATATAGGGGTTTATATTTATGCTGGTGAGCTTATCTATAATGCCCAAGTGGGGTATTGTATTGAAGGCTTTTGCGAGGTCAAGGTAGGCTGTGTGGACCACCTTCCCCTTGTCAATGGCCTTGGTGACTGTTTCAAAGAAATTGACCAGGTTTAAGAGGCAGGATCTGCCCTTAACAAAGCTGAACTGGGTAGGATCCAGTGTCTGTAGGTCCCCAATATCTTTATTTATAAGGTCCATGATGATCCTTTCCATAGTTTTGCAGACCAAGCTAGTGAGACTTATGGGGCGATAGTTTCCAGGATCCGTTGAGGCACCACCTTTGTGGAGAGGGACCACTGTTGCTGTACGCCACTCTTTGGGTACATATCCTGTAATAAGGCTGAGACTGAACAGTAGTTTTAGGTTTGGGTTTAGCTCTTCTTGGAGTTCATGTAGGAAGCAGCCCGGGACACCGTCTGGTCCCATTGATGCTGTGTTTTTTGCTTTGGAGAGGGCAGCTCTTACCTGAGCATCTGAGATTTCAGGGGGGCAGCACTCTGCTGGGATAGATATTAGCTCTTTTGGTGGGGGTTTGCTGAACCTGTCAGCTAGGATGTTGGCAATGTCTGTGGGTTCGGTGTATTTTTTGTCATTTTGGACTAATTCTGAGCATATCTGGGAATTCCCACCCAGGTTCCTAACATAACTAAAGAAAGCCTTGTAATTATCCTTAGTGTCCTGTGCAATTTTTCTCTCAAAGCTGGCCTTAGACAATTTTATGAGTGGCCGTAGTTTTTTGCTAATACTGATCAGAGATGCCTTCCCTTTTTGGGATTTTGCTCTGTCATGTAGTAGCTTCCTCCTTCTATTGTATAGTTTGTTTATGGCTGGGGTCCACCAGACATGACGTCTGCCTTTGGAGGATTGGGTCTTGGTTTTATTTGGGATTGCATGATCCATGCATTCCTGAAGGTGTTCATAGAATGCGTTTATAAAGGATTTTATGGTCTGGGCCGTATTTTCCACAGGCCGGGGGGCTTTGAAGTATTCCACCTCGGTTTTGAAGAGTGTGAAATTTGCTTTAGAGAAGTTTTTCACTGTGGTTTTCTGGGCATGGGGTGGGGTCGGGATGTGAATATCCAGTGAGATTAGTTTATGGTCTGATCTTACCAGTGAGGGATACACTTCTGGTCTGGAGCATAGAGTCCCCATGTTGGTGATGATCAGGTCCAGTATGTTTTCCCCTCTTGTGGGAGTGGTAACAAGTTGTTCCATAGCATTTGAGTTTATAAATTCTAGGAACCTTTGGGCTAGGGTGTTGGAGCTAGAGTAATGCTCCCAGTCTATGGTTGGGTAGTTGAAGTCACCCAATATAATGGTGTTTGGAAAGACCTTCATATTTTCCAGTGTTCTCAGGAAGGCTGAGTGGGGTTCCAGGGTTTGGGAGGGTGGTCTGTAGCAGGCTATAAACTGGAAGGCAGTTTTACCCACTGTTAGTTGCACATGGATAGTCTCTGATACTTGTGCTGTGCCACCAACCTGGAGGTGTGGGTATCTTTGACGAATATTGATACTCCCCCTCCTTTTGTGGTTCGGTCCAAGTTTTGGGGCCGAAAAGCATGGTATGAGGTATAACCTGGTAGTGCTGGGGTGCTCTCGAGAGCCTTGAACCAGGTTTCTGTTACTGCACAGATATCGATGTTCTCCATGCTAAGGAGAGTTTCGAGTGCATGCATCTTGAGGTTTAGACTTCTGGCGTTGAGTAGCATTACTCTTAGTTTCTTATCCCTTGTGGTACCTATGGAGGTGGGTTTGTCTTTTGAGCCTTGCCTAAAAAAGGCACTATGAGGGTAGCAAGAGCCTTTGCCAATATCCGAAAGCCCAGGGGTGACAGGTGCAAGCCGTCCCTAGCGAAGCATCGTGGCTTGTCGAGCATGTCATCCCAGGCTGACAGGCATTGGATCCCCTTTGAATGACACCCATACTATGGATTAATTAATACAAGTATGTCTAGAATCAAGACTAAAAACAACCAAAACAGTATGGTTAATTTATTTCGGGATGTCCCAGTTTTAGCTTGCCTTCACTATGTAATCTGAAAAGGTTGTGCAGAAAAATGGAAACTGACAGGCTTGTGTGGGACAGGCAACGTCTGCTAGTCCCCTTTGGTAATCTAGCCCTGCCAGAGCCATAATAGAGTGAGTTATACTAAAGAGACACATCTCCCAACCCCATCTAGCTCTGCAGCTGAATAAATGTCATGCAACAGTCATTAACTTATATAGTTTATTTATTTTTTATTTCATTTCTGCTGATCTGTAGGTAGTAGTATTTATTAGTATGTCCCATACTTTAGTTTTGTCTGTCTGCCTGCTTAGTTCTTCTGTTTCCTAACTGCTTTATGGTGGTTTGGTGTCCCTGTTCTCTTCCTGCTCCCAGCTTTAAGCCCATAGTTTGTGGAATAAGCTACAAGTTTGTCAAGACAAACTTACAACTCACATTGCAAAAGTCATTCATTTTAATTTTATCTGCATATTTTATTTATTTTATTTATTTATTTTACATTTGTTAAGCAAGTAAGGTATCAATTAGTAACAATACATAGTATGATTTTGTGATATAATATTTACAGTAAGACAGAGAGGTTACAACAGGGCATCATTTTTTTTTGTAGGGTTAGAAGTTGCCAATTCTAAGAGTGTCAAATTTCGTATAAGGAGAATCAAGGAGTGTGGATGTTGTATTAACTAAAAGGAGACATTTACGAATTTAATTGCAAAGAGAGAGGATTAACCAGACTTGATACAGTCCTTTTTTATACTTGAAATATTTGTTTATTTTATTTTAATTTTTGTAAATTGTGGTAGAACATTGATTCTGGTAGATCATTATCAGTTTCAGCCCTGGAAGTGCAATAAAAGAAAAAAGAAAATACAGTGTATATAAATGAAAATGTGCAGAGTAAAAAAAACCCTGGACTATGAATGAAATAGCAAAATGCAGTATTCATAGACTAAATACATTACGTTACCTGTCACACTTCACTGCTTGTTTTGGATCATCCTCTGGCAACTTTCCTACCACCCTCTGAACTCCTTGTTGCAATCACTCTACTTACATATATATTTAAGGTATATATATATATATATATATATATATATATATATATATATATATATATATATATATATATATATATATATATATATATATATATATATATATATATATATATATATATATATATTACTCAACTAAGGGTACATATTACTACCTACATGCTTTATTTATTTTCTCCTGATGTGTCTATTGAAATGTTTGCACTCGAAATGCTGAGTGCTGACAAGCCAAAAAAAAAAACATGGAAAACCAAGGAGAAAAACAAATTCTTAACATCAGTCTTCTCCCTTTATCTTCTTTTTTCATCTGGCAACCCCCAACACCCACCAGACTTATATACACCAAGTCTGAGATCGCCATACTTTGGAGAAAAGGGAATATTCTGAGAAATGGCCATCTCAGACTTAGTATATCTAAGCCCATTTTTTCTGCTATTCAGACTCTGAGTTTCAGGTCTCGCTCTAGTGAACACAAACATTTCTAATTGTTACCCCCCCCCTCCCCAATGTCCTGACAGCACCAGAGTGCTAGGCTGGCAGGCAATGAAGAGTGGCTTGATCATGTGCACCCTCCTTGGGCCCATAAGTCTGTCCTGCCTTCTCTTTTTCTTCTCACCTATTAGCCTCAGTGTTCAACTCCCATGTTTGAGCTTCCTCCATAGCTTCAGAAGTTCAGAGAGACACCTGGCATGTTCCTGCTCCCCAGTATGAGCATGTTCATATTCCATGCCATACCATTAAATGTTTGAACCGCTAACTGAAGTAAGGTCAAGTAAGGTCACCTGGATTTTAGTCAAGGCTTATCCTTCTTGGCCACTAGTGAGGCTCCTGAATGCTCTTTGTTGTGTTGCCACAGTTATTTGAATGGTCTATTGTTCACAGAAGAGATTTTGTTGCATCCAATTAGTCAAACTAATACCAGAAAACCTGATGTTCAACACCATATCGATGTTGTTTGCTGCACTATTCAGATGATGGCAATGTCCCTACTTGGTACTGTAAAAATTCTGCGGTAGAACCCTGACTACAGTGCACCAGACAGATGATGATGATGATAATGATAAGTCTGGATGATTATATCCACGACACACTACTAACTGGTTCTCAACAAATAATAGCAGTGGTAATAATTAATGACATAAGAACTGCACAATAGAATATGGTGGCATTGGCAGTAGTGGGGTTACCAATAAAGTGCTGATAAGGTAATGGTAATAAGCCAAACTAATGTGTCACTGGTTTGTGGGAAGGGGTGGACCTCATCTCTAATGCATTATTCAAGTGCTACAAAGCAGCTCTACACAATGAGTAGCAATCAGGCACTTTAGTGAAAATAAAAAAAACAGAGTAAGTGGCACTTTCGTCAAGACACTCACTTCATCACGCTCTAGTAAAACCTACCCACTTCCACATTTAAGTACCTTAAAAAAAAATCTCATCCACAAATTTATAAACTAATTAATTAATCTAACTAACCATCATATTATGAGTAAGAAAATGCTTATAAATTACCTCTGTTTTTTTTTAAATACAGTTACAATTCAAATACTATTCAACCCTCCTGTGTTTAAAGCATTAAGTTCTGTTTGGCACTCATAGTGTTTGTCATTAAGGAAATTCTCATTCTCACCTCTGATGTCAGGCTCGATTGCATTAATAACATAAAAAAAGTTTTGAAACCTTTACACTTCCAACTATGTTTGTACACAGCATATATGGCATTTTTAATAGCATTCATAGGTTCATATACTCTATCATTTAATTTCCCTGTAGTCCTGCCTGTATTAAATGACTGACAGGTAAGACATTCTACAATGTAAACAACATTTTTGGTAGTGCAGTCACAATATTTCAGTGAAGCATAACTCCTCTCTCTCTATTAAAACAATAATAGGATGGACAATTAGCTATAAACCTGCATTGATGACATTTGATAGAAGCAAAGGTCCCTCTTACACCAATGTTTGAGGACATTTGCTTTGTTTCACTTTCCTCAAAATGATTATACCACATACCATTTTGTGGTCAGACACAACCCAGATAGCAGCATTGCAATGAAAGGAGAGTTGAACTTTTCTGCAAATGATATCAGATCCAATATACAATAATGATGCTGAGATATCATTTCACATTCTGATGCAATCAAAATTGTAGCACTCCTGTGGTGTACTGCAAATACGTCACTTCAAAATACGACATACTTGCTTGCAGAGTTGACACAGCATTTCTGGATCTGATGACATCAATCAAAATGCCATGAACTACTCTGATTTAGAATGGATATTTATTCTCCATGTGAATTACAGTATATGGCATAGCTTGCACTTTGCTTACCTTTTTATCCAGTATATGTTAAACAACTTATTTAATCACATTTCTCAACAGCATGATGTTTACAGTTTATATTCTTGTTTTTTTCACAGTTCCTAATGTTTTTTTGCTAGAACAAACTAAGACCTACCATTGAGTACAATGCCCCCTTTGGTATGTACCTAACCAGACATATCCAACAACTGGAATGTCCACAGAGGTTCCTCACTAAATGAATACAGGGCTTATGTAAAATGTTCTATGCAGACTGCCTTAAGGCTGTATTCCTGTATTCTGTCTCCTACAGGCTTTTGAAGGGAGATCTATGCCTGATATACAGGGGATTGTCAGATCCCACTCTGATGGCCCTCCTGCATATCCGCAAAACAAGCAGCACCAGAATTACCCATTCTAAAGACTTAAACCTTGCCTGTGATATAAATAGGACCTGCTGGAGAGACAAGTGTGTATCCCAGAGATTACCCCATCTCTGAAACAGGTTCCCCATCCAGGAGAAGCAGAGTTCCTTCCTAACCCAATTCAAGTACAATCTGGACAAATGGAAGGGGAACAGGAAATTCAACCCTGGTTTGGTACATATGTCTCTAAAAGGGACAGGCAACTTGTAAATGGTTCATCTCCCAGGCCCTACCTTGGAAATGTTTTAACTCAGAAGTCCTTGCTTACACTTATCAAGGGTATCAGAACTTGTCAGCGATTTGGGATGCATGGCTAGGCTTAAAAAGGCCCTTGTGGTCGTTAAGCCTAGTAAACACCTATGAACCTATGGACAACATAAGTACGCCATCTATGCTGCAAAATCTGTTATATAAGAAAATGGTTTCGAAAGAACGCTCATCAGATGTCACTGGCAATGCAGTTGATAGTGGGGGAGGAGGTTCTTCCTTGCCTTCTGCCCTTCTGATTCAATAAGGAACTTGAAAATTCATTTATCATCCACCCACATAGTATTTTTAATTATATGATGCCTGTTCTCTACATGGTCTCCTGTAGGTCCTCATGCACACCACACACACACACACACACACACACACACACACACACACACACACACACACACACACACACACACACACACACACACTCACACCAATTTCTTTCTGCAACACTCCTCTGTCCCATCTTTCGGTTTGCTCATACATTTGATGTGGATAATGAAAAAAAATTCTAGTTTTTCCTTCTTTTTAGCTTTTTCCTGACTTTCTCATCTCCACTTTGTCATTAGTACTGGTCCTCTACATGAAGCCTGTAAGTATAAACTTGCCTTTTTCTCCTAGATGTTCTGTATACTTTTCTTTTTTCTGTTATACTCCTCCTCAAATTTCCCCAGTGTGACCCTCTGTCTCACTCACATCTAAAACAAATCTTCACCCATGCTCACTTCATGCATGAATGCATGCACACATGCACACACTCATATGTACACACACAAGCACACACACACATGCACACGCTGAAAGACATATACCCATAGGGACACATATATGAACACTCACCCATGTACATATGCACATACACACTTACACATGTCCACACACGCATTCACACACACACACACACACACACACACACACACACACACACACACACACACACACACACACACACACGCACAGGCACACACACACAGACACACACAGACACACACACACACACACACACACACACACACACACACACACACACATGCGCGCGCACACACATGCAGATGCTGAAGGACACATACCCATAGGAACACATACATTAACTCTCACCCATGCACACATGCACATACACACTTACACATGCCCCCCCCCCCCACACACACACACACACCACAGCACAGTTTTCTTGCTGAACTATTTGCTGCTGTTTGTTTTTTCATGTTCCACCTTCTAGAATGTGTTCATGATCTTGAAATAGGGGCAGTAAAGAATGTCCTCTTTTCCTCTTTGGCTTAATACAGTTCCTTGAACTTCTCATTTTACAACCTGTTGCAGAGTGTCTTCTTGTTCCAGATGAAGTCTATTTTCTTTATACTTACACTTCATACCGTGACTGTTTTCTGTACTTTTCCTTTTTAAGTCTAGCTTTACCATTCTTCTCTTACTCAATATGTTACACCAAGTTCAACCTGTTACACTCTCACAAATCAAACATTTACACACACATGTGCACATATCTGCATTTGTGTACTTGCATTTATACACGCACACACAAAGAGACACACACACTGGGCTGCTTCAGAAAGAAAAAGAGATATTTTTTTTCCATTCAGAAGCCCTCAACACTTCTTTTTTAAATTCTTCTCATTTACTAAGAATGTAAAGTGGTTTCCAGTCACTTCCTTCATTTTATAGCACTTATTGAATGTCTTTCAAACAGTGAATTTCCTTCTACCTAGTTAGAAATCCTATACAAAATACCAGCTACCCACACAACACAGTGTATCGGTTCATGGCAGTTCTATTAATACTTTGCTCAATGCAAATCCTTCCTGTATCACCCTCAGTTTGCATATGTATTTCAAAAAGTAACTGTCTTGTTTATAGGTTCATAGGTTCATAGGTTGGTACTAGGCTATTGACCCTAGGGCCTATACAAGCCTAACCATAACAATTCCCTGGATATTTCTTCCCACAATATTTACTTCCCTGGACTCCTGTCTAGCAGGGTGACTGACATGATCCCCGGAGTGAATTTCCTATCTCCCATCCAATTACCAAGGTTCCTTTTGAAGAGAGCCAAGGAAGGTGCTCTGCTTCACATGTATGGGGAGTCTATTCTTGAGTCTGGGGAGTCTCTGAGTCAGGAACCTATCCCTCCAGTATGTTTTGTTCATTGTGATGATAAGGTTTAGATCCCTGGAGCATGTGGCTCTGAGGGATTGGGATTTCTTTAAGTGTAGCATGTCCAACAGCTCTGGGTTTGACATGGCCTTGTATGTTAAGCAGAGATCACCTCTGAGTAGAGAATATGCCACAGAGTATAGCTGGAGTTTTTTTAGATGGTTACCATAGGGCATCTGCTTTAGGCCTGTGATTCTTTTAGTGAGGTATTTCTGCGGCCTTTCCAGCTGTTGCAGATGTCTTGTGAGGTACATACCAAATGGGGCATTGTACTCTATAATGGATCTAATGAGGGATGAGTACAGTGGGACAATTACCTTTTTTCTGGATGAAAAGCCCTTAGTAATGAGGTGTGCCACACAGAAGGATTTTCTGACTGTTGTGGCGATGTGGTTATCGAAGGTGAGACCAATGTCCACCTGTTTCCCTAAGTCTCTCATCACACTTTTGGTGTTTAGTGTACTGCCACCTATGTGGTAATTCATGGGTACATGGTTTTTCCCAAAGGGGATAATTATACATTTCTTGGCATTAAGCTTGAGCCCACGGCTCTGGCACCAAGCATCTGTTTCTGTAAGGCCCCTTTGTAGAATATCCACATCATTTGGGGATTCAATAATGACTCCCAGTTTGCAGTCATCTGCGAACTTTGTTAGCCAGAGTCCCTTAGTGTTGGCCTGTACTTCAGAGAAGTAGATGCCAAACTAGAGCAGTCCCAGGACTGAACCCTGAGGTACTCCACTTGTCACTTGTCTGGAGCTGGATTTGGAGTCGGCTACTTTTACAGTCTGGGTTTTATCAGTAAGCCAGTTGGAAACCCATCGAGTGACATAGGGATTTATGCCCAGCTTAGTAAGTTTATCTATGATTCCAGAGTGGGGGATGGTGTTGAAGGCCTTGGCAAGGTCCAGATAGGCTGTGTGGACTGCCTTACTCTCATCCACAGCTCTGGAGACTGATTCAAAGAAGTCAATCAGGTTCAGGAGACAAGATCGACCCTTCCCAAACCATGTTTGAAGGTTGCCAATGTCTTTGTTTATAAGTTCCATGCCCTTGCGGATCAGGCTCGTCAGACTGATGGGACGATAGTTCCTGGGATTCAAGGTGGATACCCCCTTGTGGAGTGGAATAACTGTAGCTGTGCGCCACTCAGTGGGCATGAAGCATGAGGTGAGACTATGACTGAACATGACACATAGGTGAGGTGCCAGTTCATTTTGTAGTTCATGTAGTACACAGCCTGGGATGTCATCTGGTCCCATTTATGCTGTATTCTTAGCTTTGAAGAGTGTGGTTTCTACCTGTCTGGCCGTGATTACCAGAATTTGGCAATCTTTTGGTAGTGAGATGGGCCCTTTAGGGGGATAGAGGAGGGGTGAAGCTGGTACTAAATCGATCTGCCAAGATATTGGCAATACTCTTGGGATCAGTATATTTAATGCCATTCTGTTGTAGCTCAGAGCAGATCTGAGCATTGCCATTTAGATTCTTGACATAATTATAAAATGCCTTGTGGGTGTCTTTGGAATCTTTGCCAATTTTATTTTCGTAACTAGCTTTGGAGGATTTTATGAGGGATCTCAGCTTCTTACTGAGGCTGGTAAGGGAGTTTTTTGCATCCTGGAATTTTCCTCTTTTCTGCAACAGTTTCTTCCTTCTGTTGTTGTATAGTTTGCTTATGGCAGGGGGCCACCAGATTGACATCCTTTTCTTTGGAGGAGACCGTCTTGGTTCTATTTGGGATGGCACAATTCATGCACAAGTGGATGTGCTCATACAGTGCCTTAGTGTAGGATTCAGCAGTCGAACCTTCAGCTCCCATCTGCATGGGTGTCATGAAGTTTGTCACTTCTGGCTTGAGTAGCATGAAGTTGGCTTTGGAGAAGTTTTTTTTATGGAGATTTCCATACTGGGGGTGGGGGTGGGATGTGGATGTCAAGGGTGATTTACTTATGGTCAGACCTGACCAATGAGGAGGTGACAAGTGGTGTGGAGCATCTATCTCCCATGTTGGTAATGACCAGGTCTAGGATATTGGAGCCCCTGGTGGGACAATGGATTAATTGATCCAGGGTATTGGAATTTATGAATTCTAAGAACTGTTGGGAAAAGGTGCTGGTACCCGAGTAGTTTTCCCATTTAATGGCAGGGTAGTTGAAATCACCCAGTATTAGGATGTTTGGTTGTATCTTAATATTTTCCAGTATATTTATAAAGGTGTAGTGAGAATCTTGGTTCATGGTGGGGGATCTGTAACAAGCTACAATTTGGATTGCAGTCTTACCTAGTGTTAGTTGCACCTGGAGAATTTCAGATGCATTGTATTGGGCAACTAGCCTGGAGGTGTGACTATCCCTGGTGAATATGGACACTCCCCCTCCTTTAGTGTTTGGGTCTTGGTTTAGTGGCCGAAAAGTGTGGTAAGAGTTGTAGTCTGGTATTGCTGGGGTACTCTCTGGAGCCTTGAACCAGGTCTCAGTTACTGCACAGATATCTGAGTGCCTCAAGAGAGTGCATTTTGAGGTTTAGATTTCTAGCATTGAGTAGCATTACCTTCAGATTTTGCATGCTTGTATCTGTTACAGTGGTGGTTTTGTCCTCTGAACCTTGCCTAAAAAAGGCATTATAGGGGTGACAAGAGCTTTAGCCAGTAATCTCAATCCAAGGGGTGACAGGTGCAGACCATCTCTGGCAAAGCATTGTGATTTGTCGATCATGTCGTCCCAGGCAGACAGATACTGGATCCCTTTTGAATGACACCTAAAGCTTAGCCAGTTGTTGAAGTCAATAATTTTGTCCTTATACTGTGTTATAATTCTGGGCGAAGGCAGGATGCTACTCAGGGCTAGGGTCATACCTGCCTGGGCCACATGATCCCAGAGCTCTTCCATGTAGTTGAGTGCTTGTATCAGTTTAAGGCTTTCTAGTGCTTTCCAGTAGGGTCTAGAGCAAGTGCTAGTCACAGAGGTTCAGATTTTAGTGCTACCACTGAGAAACCAGCTAGTTCTAAGGGAAAATTTGAAGAGCAGACTTTCTGGCACCTGAAATAGTTTAACCATAGCCCCATGGTGCTGCACGATGTGAAAAATGTGAAAACACACGTTTTTTAAGCCAGAAAGTTGAAAAGGATAGAAATCAGCACACAATGGCTAATAAAATTAAAATTTCAGAGCTGGAAACCACTCCCCTAGTGTTAGATAGACAGTACAATGCTCACCATTCCCACTAGTAAGCAGTAGGACTTCCCTCTACCACAGTAAGGTCTGGATAGCTCTGAACACAGAAAATAAAGTCCTGAAACCAGCAAAGCCTGGGATCTGGACTATACTAGCTAGGAAATGTGGGAAACGAGCAAACAAGATAGTTCCCCGGATTCATGAAGCTTGGCGCAAGGCCGGTGTAAGGCCTACCCCGGCCGTGCGGCATATAAATGGTGTAGTAGCGCCATATCCATATTAATGAAGGTGCGCCGCTACCACATCCACGTGCATAGGACTCGTGCGTGAGTGCATGGGGCATTACTAAGCTGTGCCTGGAGGCATGTCAATGTCGGCTGGTGATGAGCAACCTAAACTGCTGAATATTATAGCCTGCCTGCAATAGTAATCGCACCTATCAGTGTCCGTGGATAATGAAACGTATGCAAAGCATGCAAGACAGTTCCCGGCCACACAAAATGGAGAATAAAACAGAAATGCACACAACATAATATGAGTTTCCGTCCATGGAACAAATGACATTAAAATCGTGTGTCCGTAATGTACTGCACTGTCAGAAGTTATACCCAGTGGAAGTGAAGCGCATCATGTCAGCGCGCTGCCAATACACACGTCAAGCCCCATGGGTATGGTCACCAGCAGTCCCACAGTGGTAGTGATAGTACACAGCAGGGCAGTTGTGGCTATATAACAACCGTAAAGAAACCTGACAGTCCATATTGTATACCAAACACACACAAACATATGTATATTAAAATGTGCTATACACATGAACAGGAACGTAACCGTCACATACACATAGGATGCTATATGCGGAACCGGGATATCCAAACATAGAACCCATGCATGCAAATGCAATATGCAACAACCCCTGTATAGCACATAACCCGCACCCATGTCCGAATGTCAACCAAATCCAGCTACCAGCCTTGCGCATCCGCAAGGTATTCCCTATATGTAGTAGGAAGTAACGTCCTAGGCAGTGTCCGGATTGCAAATATGTATCCCACATTTGTAAACATCCCATCACAGGTACGTAAATCCAAATGCCCGCGCGTTAATGTTACGGCAAAATGTGTGTACATCCCGCGTGGGATAAGTAACCTGTTGAAACCTCAGAGTTATTTACACGCCACGGTGTCCATTACTGTACATATCTGGACAAAACATGTATGTGTAGTCACGGTACTGTTCAGTATCTACACAGACATGCAATTCATACTACGCAGGATGGAACAACTGTCCACCATGCAGGTCACCCCACTAGGGTTGCCACCTGTTCAGATGGCCAAGGTGGGACATCCCTTGTAGAAATGTGAGAATTTGCAGGATAAAACATACCCCGGCCTGTGCAAAGTACAGAATTACATGTGTATGCCAAGATAAAAGCTAATGCCATAGCATTTGAATAGCTTATGCTATCCCAAATAATAGTTATGTGTACCAGATACAAAATACCTGTATCATGCAACTAGTACAGAAATGAAGAAATATATTATTGTCTTAAAATCACAGGACATTTGCCATGTCTTAGGTGTCATCGCAGGACACAACTGTCCAAAGTGGGACCTCCCCTCACAAACAGGAACAAGTGGTAACCCTACTCCCCACTGAATTATTGACAGTATATATTCAACTCAATCACATACCGACACCACCTCTCAACCTATTACAGCAACAAAACCTGGACAAAGCCTAAAAGGATGGGTGGACAAATAGGGACAGATGTAATTACTGCTCTCACAAGCTTGGAAAGTTCAAGGAATAATAGTATGTACATAAGCAGGAAATGTTGTGAAGGATGTGGGGTAGTCCCCAGTATTACAGAGGTCTGTACATATATACTGTAACAAGCCATCACATATGTTGACTGTACTACTGCATACCCATAGTTAATTAATAGTTAAGTCATGTGCAAAATAATAACCCTCATAAGAATGAATACAGGAAATAGTCAAATGTGAATGGGAACACCACTCACCGTGGATTATGTATCATAACCGCCCCCACCCATATTATGTATTGCCAACATCATAAGCTGCTGACAGGTGCCCAAACACCTGTGTCTGTAAACACAGATTAAATGTTTAAAATGGACAAACCCTGTCCATGTGCTTTGTCTGACATTTGAACATGGTCAGGGCAGTTCCGTTCACCAGGCGGACAAGCCTAAACCCAGATCACCACATGAACACCCTGACAATTAAAGACCTGTATGTGTCAGGACTATAAGCCTTTGGGTTCTGAATATCCCTGCAGTGATGAAATATGCAGCATGGGTCCAGAGCAGTAGGGAATAGGGAATGTGTAACATGTAGTACCGCATTTTTCCCAGCAGGAGAATGGATGCCTGTGACGTAAGTGAAGCGGTGAGGCATATGTTAATGTTGCTATGTACTATGGGTATGCATATAAATGAGTCAGAACACCAAACGTATAGTGGTTACAGCATCCGGCCAACGTGAATGCAGTCCCGGTTGAACAACGACTACAGCACATATAATGTGAAAGTGTAATGAATGCGTCTTTGCTGTACAGACAGTTAAATATGTAAAGGTGAACGTGTGTTTCGCAAACGTCCGTTAACTGTATTACAGATAATTACTGGTACTGTCACAAGTAATAAAGCCCACGTAAGCACAAAGACTTAGTAAACATATATAAACCACAATAAGGATATGCATGCACGCCTACGCGTAACTCACAATAAGGAAATGCAAGTGCGCCTGTGCGTGTGTGATCCGCTCACAGCATAGTAAATGAATGCTGTTTCCCCCATGTTAGTTATACATGGCTCAAACCTGTTAACCTCATAAAGTATGAAACTGGACAAAGCCATGCAAACTACCAGTACAAATAGGGACAAACACCAGATATGTGCCAGAACAAACATAGAAAGTGGATAGAATAACGGGTGTGTCAGTAGCATGGATTCTCTGAAGGGTATGCAGTCGTAACCTGAACTGCTTGCCAGAAATCCCCACTGTAAGTCTCAAATGAAATGCCATGACATTGCCAGATAGACACAGGTTTATTTAAAACACAGTGAAGATAAAGGGGCAAGCAGCTGTACACTCTGCGACAATCTGTATAGTGGAAAGGTATGGTATGGATATAAATATATGTGTATACACATAATCCACAGACGTAAACCAAAGCAAATTATGAAATGAGGATTGTACATGTATATATGTATACACAACAGACTTATGTCCCGTAGATATGACATATGTACATAAATAGGCGACGTTATATCTAATATGGGTAGACAAACAGACATGCAGGAAAGGTGAATAAACTGCAGCATTCCAAACCATTGGCCAGAAAGTGACAGTCCAGCAAGTTCTACACTTTAAACATGCAGATAGGTGTCCATTGCAGGACTCCAAAAATTGAATCTTACGTAGTGTCAACCGACATTGACGCAAAAGAAGTGACCGCAGGAAATACGAAATAGCTGTACATGCAACAGTATCAGGTGCAAGGGTGACAACACATGTGTCGATAGAATGTATGACGTATGAACTGATATCCGGAGAGTGGGGAGTGCATATAAGTGTCTCCACACTTCAGTACCGCACACATTAAACATGTGTAATGGGTACTGTAGAGGGTTGTCAGGTATGGGAATCATGGGTATGCAAAAATGGGCCTAGATGTTGTTTGGCAGGGATTTCATAGGCCCGCCCCGTGGGAGTGATGTGGGTATAGCACACGCCTATATTCTCAATAATGGGGCAAACCATCCACTGGATATTGCGGAAACCATTTTGGCAATATGTAGGGCCCTATATCAGTGTCATGTAGGCGATTATCATGGATGGACATGGGTACGACCAAGATGGTACCCATAACTGGCAAACTGTCAGAATAACACAGCTGCACTAAGGCATAGTACATGAAATACAAATAGGGACTATATTAGATATACCCCAGACAAAGTCAGAACGTCATGAGAATACTGGCGTACCCATGAATATGGATGTTATGAGTGTTACTAATCATGTAATGGAAATGTCAGTCACTATTATCTACCGCACAGTCTGTAATGCCTTGCCAGCAATTTACCAGAAAGGCACATCACTATGACAAATGTAACAAGGTCAAACGTCAGGGCATTTACCCATAATGTGTACAGGTAAGCGGTATGAAGGTAACCTGTCCAAAATACATGTACAGAACTAGTGATACTAGGTGGACAGGTGAGAAGAAAGACATCAGGACAAATGAGAAAACATGTACAAGACACACGCATGTACTCCGACAAATGTGAATGACAACGTATGCCCTGTGAATGTCAATGTGGAAGGTTAATAGACACAAAAGTAATGTGTCCCTCAGGGTGTCATGCAGTGTCACCGTAACAATGTCCAGTCCCCCAGACACGTACGTGAGCTCTGCCACTGACGGAAAGCGCAAATACCGGCGCATTCATACGGTACATGATAGACCAATTAGTGTGGATAAGCAGCTGTTGGCCTGTGTGAGGAATACAACTGTCTAGGTGGGTGTGTCCTGCAATATAAATGTAATGGCATGTGGCCTGTGATTCCGCCATACAGTGTGTGTATTGGTGTCAGAAAGATGATATTTTGTTACAGACACATACTCCGCAACTGTACAGATTTACACAGAATGTGCAGAGTTTTGCCTCATATGTTTGGTGTGTTCCACGTAACAACAGTAACATTCTGGCACTTTCATGATAACTGAAGACATGAAATAATGACAAGCATGTGAGTAAGACACCAAATCCGACAGAAAAGCCATACAAATGCAAAACCTATTATTGTGTCAACTATCTACATTTGTAAGAGCAACATGTCAATACTGCCCCTATGTGTCCCACTATCAGATAAGGCCTTGTCCAGCAACTTGCTCTAGGAGGTGGAGTGGTATGAACAGAAACAGATCCATGTGTGAGGAAACAGCAATATCGACTGCAAGATAACGCAGAAGGTATGAAATGCGCTGCAGTAGGACGTGCAGTACTGTCCGCAGGTATGTGCTGACATGTCAAATGACACAGCAGTCTACATGAAGAACCTATAGGGCTGTCACCTTTACAAATGATGATAGTGGGACATACCCACAGCCATGCACACATCACAAATAGACATACACACATCAAAACTAGGCCATGATACATGAAGCCTCCGGCGTGTACGAGTACAGTGAGAGTACAGCAAGGATAGATGTCTGCCAAGATATACAGCAAATGCCTGTAAGGGCGTGTAACACCGCCCGTAACACAGACGTTGCATGGACAATGTTGGGAGTTGCAACATACCCCATTGGTATGTGAAAGCTATGCAAATATGTGATACATGAAACAGTCAGCTGTCCATGCAAGAGCAGAGTTATGAGCAAAAAATAGATTATAGATATATAGAGAGAGAGCTACAGACATACACACACACACACACGTGGCAGAGCTGGTAATTGAACCTACACATGACTACCCTATCACACTACAGCATGACGCATTTACAGAACACGCCACCGAGATTACTAAACACAGCAGACACACAGGCATTCTACTAGGTGCGTGTCAACATCCGCAAAGACAAAGACGTCAGCAGGATACATCTGTGTTGCGAAGCGTCTAAAAGCATAACCTGAGACCCCAGGCGGACGGGAGCATGCACACACACACACACACACACACAACTGGCAGGTCTGGGAATCGAGCTTACACCTAACTACCCTACCACACTACAGCATGACACATTTACAGAACGCGCTACCGAGACAACTGAGCACAGCACTCCCAGAGGCATACTTCTAGGTGGGTGACATCATCCGCAAAGGCAAAGATGCCGATAGGGAATGTATGTGTTGTGAGGCATCTAAAAGCATTACTGTGTCCCTAGGCAGCTGGAAACACACACACACACACACACACACACTTGGAAGGGCCGAGAGTTGAACACACACCAACCTACTCTAACACACTACAGCATTACACATTTACAGAATGCGCTACCGAGATTACTGAACACAGCACTCCCAGAGGCATACTTCTAGGTGGGTGACATCATCCGCAAAGGCAAACACGCCGATAGGGAATGTATGTGTGTGAGGCATCTAAAAGCATCACTGTGTCCCCAGGCAGCTGGAAACACACACACACACACTTGGAAGGGCTGGGAGTTGAACACACACCTACCTACTCTAACACACTACAGCATTACACATTTACAGAACGCGCTACCAAGATTACTGAACACAGCACTCCCAGAGGCATACTTCTAGGTGGGTGACATCATCCGCAAAGGCAAAGACGCCGATAGGGAATGTATGTGTTGTGAGGCATCTAAAAGCATTACTGTGTCCCCAGGCAGCTGGAAACACACACACACACACACACACACACACACACTTGGAAGGGCCAGGAGTTGAACACACACCTACCTACTCTAACACACTACAGAATTACACATTTACAGAACGCTACCGAGATTACTGAACACAGCACTCCCAGAGGCATACTTCAAGGTGGGTGACATCATCCACAAAGGCAAAGACGCCGATAGGGAATGTATGTGTTGTGAGGCATCTAAAAGCATTACTGTGTCCCCAGGCAGCTGGAAACACACACACACACACACACACACACACACACACACACACACACACACTTGGAAGGGCCGGGAGTTGAACACACACTTACCTACTCTAACACACTACAGCATTATGCATTTACAGAACGCTACCAGATTACAGAACCCAGCATTCCCAGAGGCATACTTCTAGGTGGGTGACATCATCCGCAAAGGCAAAGATGCCGATAGGGAATGTATGTGTTGTGAGGCATCTAAAAGCTTTACTGTGTCCCCAGGCAGATGGAAACACACACACTTGGAAGGGCCGGGAGTTGAACACACACCTACCTACTCTAACACACTACAGCATTACGCATTTACAGAATACGCTACCGAGATTACTGAACACAGCACTCCCAGAGGCATACTTCTAGGTGGGTGACATCATCCGCAAAGGCAAAGATGCCGATAGGGAATGTTCAGAGAGTGAGCGGTCCAAAAGCATATTACTGTCCCAAGGTAGACGTACACAAACACGCCAGTGCTGTCAACGGGCCAACTAAATATCTACGGAGCACAACAGCACTGAATGGATACGGGATGCGCCACAGACAGTACACCCTTCGAGAGAGCAACAAGTGTGCTCAATGTAGGCATCCATCATGACATTGAAATTGGACATCTGGTGCCTGGATGACCACCATGGCTATACAGGATGTCAATGGCCATGCCCACATGCTTAGTATCACATGTCTGTTTGGAATGTACTGTGTGTCCATCTACACAACGGCATACTGGGCATGCTCACACAGTGGAATGTACTGTGTGTTCATCTACACAATGGCATACTGGGCATGCTCACACACTTAGCAGTTGCAAAGGGCCATCTTGCATGCCCACGGAGTCTAATCATGGAGGGGCGCAGTGTGGAATGTACTGTGCGTCCATCTACACAATGGTGTACTGGGCATGCTCACACACTTAGCAGTTGCAAAGGGCCGTCTTGCATGCACACGGAGACTAATCACAGAGGGGTGCAGTGTGGAATGTACTGTGCGTTCATCTACACAACGGCGTACTGGGCATGCTCACACAGCTGTTGCAAAGGGCCATCTTGCATGCACATGGAGTGTAATCATGGAGGGGCGCAGTGTGGAATGTACTGTGTGTCCATCTACACAATGGCATACTGGGCATGCTCACACACTTAGCTGTTGCAAAGGGCAATCTTGCATGCAGATGGAGTGTACACACAGAAGGGCACAGTAAGGTATAACTGCCCTCACGCACAGGGCAGTCACACATGCAGTGACCTGTACACACACAGCTGCCATCACAGCTGTCACAGGTGCAGGTCACACATGTACACACTGCAGTGTACACTGTAGCTGTCAAGTCAGTACCATGTCGTTGGTGCAGCACTACACAGCCTTATGGTCCAACAACACCATGTGACACATGACCACTGGGCTGTACAGCAGTGTACACCAGCTGTGCAGAGTACACATGTACCAACAGGGATCCAACAGGTGTTATGCATTGCAATGATACCAGTATACATGAACAGGTCGGCTCAAGGCATACCATGGCCCTTACACAGCTGTGATACCTGACTGTTGCTGTACACCAATGAACACATGTCTGGGTATGTCATACTTGTGATTGTGTGGATGTGTGCATGAACTGCACACACAACACATACATACATGGCCTTTGATGTACCTCGTGCATAACACTGGCCTAATCAATGCTACACACGCGAATTGAATGTGGGCCCATGCCTGTTGAATGCTCACACTACAGGGGGGGTAGCAGTGTTGACCGGGACACATACCCTTGTACTGGTCACCTGTGACACCTGTGATATCATACTGCAGTTCATGTGTTATGTATGTCAACACACATGTCCAACAATAGCAATGCATACAAACATGGCAACAGGAGACACATGTGACATCTGTACTGTGCATGCAGCAAACATGCATGTGCAGTGGCCGATGTCCGTAACATAGTTGCACCTACCTACGACATGCAGACGCAATGCAGACCCATCATTGACATCTGTATACGGTGACATACAAACAGCACGTATGGAGGGATATGTGTACATAACGTTGTGAACCACCTGTCTAGATGTATGTGTGCAGGGGGTGGCTCACAGTTGTGTCACACACCATCCTATCATGCCATGTGCTAACTGTACGCTATGTCGCTGTTACGTGATGGTGCTGACATAATGCATACACAGCAGTCAGGTGTTAACAACTATATGTCATATGGCTCCTGTAACACCTACAACCTCTCGTGTGTATATAGCAGCACATTTGCCAGATATAGCATTGGTACACGTAATGCAATCAATACCGCTGCATGTCCATCAAACGTGTCATCATATGGCTGGTGTATCATTCCCAGCACTGCCATGTGTGTCTGAATGTGTGACCAGGGATGACACATATCACGGGGAATATGTCCCGGTTGCTACACATCCCTGTACACCATTGTAGAGAACTGTACATACGTCAGTGTGGGAAGCATGACGTTCACCGGTGAGGTGCATCACACACATCAGCTGTCCGTAAGTACTGTGAGGGTGATGACCACAAAGGCAAGGGTCCCCAGCTGCACACTATGGGGTGTGCATTATAGTGGTGTAAACCCCGTGACTGTGGCCATGTTCATGTACTGTTACAGGGTCCTACTGCTTCACAGTGTGGCCTCCAGCTACCAAGTGACACCTCACATCATCATTGGCCAGGCCGCTGTGTACATCCCCTGCACCATGTCACCATACCTGTAATGTGTCCTGCTATGTATGTCACGTCTCTGTCCAGTGTAGCCTGTGGCACCGACCACATGTGCCAGGTGCAGTATATGTGCGGACATCTGTGTCATGTTTGTGTGTCCAACAGTCAGGATGAAGGTACATGTAGTATGCTGATATTGCCAGACGTGCCTGTGTGTACTCCACAGTTACACGTGGGGGACTGCAAACACTGCTACCTGTAGGCACATGCAAGTACACCATAGGAAAGAACCAGGGTATCACAACCAACATGGTGCTACAGATGTAACCGAGACACATACGGTGAACAAATCACAATGCATGCTGCACCTGCAGTACATGGTGTGACTGGTGCATGTCGACAGTACACAACCTATGTCACATACACAACTCAGTATTCACACACAACCACTGCAACATACACATCCCTCACTATGCATACACAGGTATGACATACACCTCTCACTATGCTGTTCACCCTGTGCATCAGAATATTTGTGCATAACCCTGCACTGATGGTGTGGATGACAGGGATGCGGCACAGGCTTCATCATATGCACAGGGTGATATGTTTGCCAGGGGCATAGGCTGCACACAACCACTGCAACATACACATCCCTCACTATGCATACACAGGTATTACATACACCTCTCACTATGCTGTTCACCCTGTGCATCAGAATATTTGTGCATAACCCTGCACCGATGGTGTGGATGACAGGGATGTGGCACAGGCTTCATCATATGCACAGGGTGATATGTTTGCCAGGGGCATAGGCTGCACCAATGGATAACATCATGTGTGTGTGTAAGGGCCAGTGAGTTGACTGGACATGTCTGTGCAGAATGCATGTGGATGTTGTGGAGCCCTACAGTTGTGTTTGCTGTGTGCATGTATGTGTGTACACAGTTCTGCCATTTGTAATACCTCCATGGGGTATAACTGACAGCCCCAGATTGTACAGTGCAGGTTGTACAGCTCACTGTGTCCGTCCATGGCCACATGACCTGTGCCTGCCTGGGGTTGCACGGGCACTACCAGGTGGAGGTACAGAGTGGCTACTGTCCGACTACACATGTTCGCTGGAAAGGTGTCCCTGCTGAGACCATCCAGGGCCACGTCCAAGTGGCCTGCTGTGTCCTGGTGTTGACAGTGCAGCAGCAGCTGCACTGCTACTGCTACCGGCACTATGGGAGCGGGCATGTGAGGTTGCACGCTCACATTGACCTACACTAGGTGGTGTTGCTGGCCTACATCCACGTGGCCTACGCCTCACTCCTACCAGGTGTTCCAGCACAGACAGCTCCTGCTCATGGATTGCCATGCCTCGGTCAAGGATTCCGACCATTTCACCTAGTCACCTATCCAGAACATTAGCAATCTGCTGTTGAGCATTTGCCAATGCCTGGATGTTGTCATTTAGAGTATGGCTAGCAGCCCTCTGCAGCCTCTGCCCTTCTCTGTTCTGCCATTCAGCACGTGCCTGTGCCACCATTATAACATTCACAACACACCAGTCATAGCTGACTCTGTAGGGTGTCACACTGCAGTTCCACACAGCAGGCTACACAAGGCGTTAGTCGCTTACATCTTGCTGTCGGGTAACTGCTTCAGAAACATAACCTATGCACCCATGCCACACCTCACCAGGTACAATATGTCTGTCATTCGCCATGTTAGTGTGACTGCCCTGTGATGCCACTTCACAGACTACATGTGCAGGGACATGCAATAGCTCACCAGTCTTATAGCCCTGAGGGTGTGGGCCTAGCCCTGGGGAGCATTTTGCATTCATCCAGACACGATACCACTGTACAATGACCGACTGTGTCACTTCAACAGTTGCCTATGCTCCTATTGTCATTCCACAGGCATGTGGTATCTGTCCGCTATGACTGTCCTGGTCAAACACAATGCTGTGGCACAGATGACTTGCACCTGTCGGCCCTGGGAGTACAGCTCACATGCTAGGCTCTTGCTGCTGCTATACTGCCTGTCCTGCACAGTTTCCTATAACTGTCACTGGTAGGGTGGTAGCTGGCATGCGTGACATGGGGTCTTGTGACACATTGCTTGCATCTTCCCCTGTGACGCAGGCAAGGCACACCTTATAGTGCACCACTCCAACATCTCTGCAGTGACTGGGACCTGCCTGTAGGCTCTGCAGAGCACACCTGCAATGACAGGTTATAGAAGGACCATACCTTCCAGGCACATACCTGGACCGGCACACCCACAGCTGAGGGGTTCCCATATCCCACTATGTTTTGCACACATCCTGGCAAGTTGCTTAGCACAATGCATCAGAGGTGCTCCACGTCCAACTAACTGTGTCCGGGACCGCTATACACATTGTAACAAGGGACAGAGTCAACATCATACTCCACGGGTAACATACCTTCTATGGTGGTATAGTGGACAGTGGGCCTCAGCTACTACTGATGTGTGACTGACACTACTCCACACTTCACTGGGATAGCCACTCATGTACCAACACATCCATGAGTCATACCCTCCACTCTGCTGGATCAACACATACACACCACCTCCAAGACCTACATTACCCTTGGCATGAACACTACCACCATGTGACTGGTGTTACACACCTGGAGTTATCCCCTCATTGGTGGATTCCAAACATATGCTAATCTACCTTGTTAGCCACATCCCGGAAACACACACATCACAGCATACACAGTACATGTGTACTACTACACCTACTACAGACATCTGCTGACAGCGGTTGTTAACATCATGACACCCGTGCAGATGGACAATGCACATACAAATGCTGACACATACCCCAGTGCACTTAATTAGCATGTACACAACTGCATGGATCATGCTATTCCACACAGAGCCATGATGGTACACACCAGATAACAGACGCCACTCTGGTGGTCATGTTCCACGGACATATGATGTACAACAACAGGTGTAGGCTGTTGTACAGTGGTGTACATTCCCATGTGTGGGGTGGCTCACTGGTCAGCCGTGGTGGGGCCACAGGTTCCCTCATGACATACTCCAAGACTAGCTACGTAAACATGACTGCCACACATTCCAGGGTGTACCACCAGGCATTATGGTGGTATGTCAGTAGTCGATGGCAACACCCACATCTGCTGTCACATACAACAGTCACTCAGGAATACTGCAGACCCAGGTATTGTTGGCAACATGCTGGAGGATGGATTCAATGCTGACAGTACACCCTCTCACTCACTACAGGGCCGCAATCCATACATGAACATTGTGGTGTCCCTGTGGTCACACCTACACAGTACTGACATACACTCTATGTGTCCTGGGACACTGGCCCCATGTCACCTTCCAATGTCCCAGGCTGTGATGTCCACCAACCTCTGAATTACCTGTCTCCCCACTAGGCCACCATATTCAGTAATAGCCTTGTTTCAGACATTGTAGACCCTGAATGGCACACAGCAGCATTTATCACACTACACACAGGTGGCACCACATTGCACGAGTGGGACTATAGTCCTACACACCTGACTGGACTGTTCTACGTGGCTATGGGGCACATCGTCAAGGACGTCATTCTCAGAGACATTGTTGGTCTCCCGTCCTCTGCTGCCACCCGGGTTGGGCTTGTTAAGGCCAGAGCATGGCCCCTACACATGGTGGACTCCTTTCATACAGTTACCATGGCAGTTGCTGATGGTACGGGAGTCCACACGTCCTACATTGTCCTCTCATTGCCTTTCAGCACCATTCCCCATTCTGGTATTGACAACATACACATCCACCTGCACATCGTACCCTGTGTCTCAGGATGTTATGCTATGTGGCTCATGGACAGGACACACAGTGAGGCCAGCATACCATAGTACCTACTACATGTCAGGTACTTTGGCATGCCACAGTCCTCAGTCATAGGGCCCCTCATGTTAAGTATATGCTTCCCTGCGGAACAGGTTGGCACAGGGGACTTTCCCTGCCTAGCTTTAGAACCCCTACATACCGGGCTCCATGATTGCTCCACCAGCTGATACTGACTCCAACCATATGGGTGTCGCTGTGACAGATACATAATATGACTATCATGGCATCAAGCTGCATGACACAAGGTGCATGCACATCACCTTTGCATTACACCATTCACCCACTGACTATCACATGGATGGTAGTCCCCTACATACATATCACATTGTACATGTTTGCAGTACACACATATGTCGAACCACTCCTGTGGTTACCGTATTGCCACTGTGGTGTGGATATCCTCCTACGTGGCCACACCTATCTGTACTGGGTGTGTAACTGGTACATAGGCACCCATTGTAACTCTGAACTCAAGACATCTACACACATTCAAGGGTACACCACCCCATTTAGGGTGTATCTTACACAACAGCTACAGCTTTACATGCCACAACATTAACACGCCATGACGTTTACTGAGCTCCGACAGTTTAAATATGCGGCTGCACTACGGACACCACATCTGTACACATTTGCATACTACATACTCAGCGGTGACCTCTGCTGATCAGACAGGGCCCATGTCCACAACATTATTGATGGATATACTCCTCATACGCAACATAAGCAAAGGCCACTGTGAGCAACATGCTCATGGATATGTGCACACACGCCACAATGAGTGGGATGTGCTTCTGGGTTACATTCCCAAACAGGACACTCACCATGCTGTGGAACATAAGTCCTGTGTACATCATGCAGGGACACTCAGTAGCACTGTTCATGTGATACCTCCCTTGGTATTTGGGAGTCACATGTAGGCCTGGGATCACTGCAGTGGCTGTACTGTGCAGTGGTGCAGGTGACACCTGGCTCTGCTCTTCACAGGACACTACCCTGGAGAGGTGCCACTAGTGTGAACACTGTAGTTGTGCTTACACATGGACTTGACAGACTGCATATTACCCCACTATGCACCTGTGCAGCTATTACATGTCCTTTGTGCATGGTTACTTGGTAGCCCTTCCATTTAGTTTAGCTATCATGCTATTACTATGTCCCATACCTACAGGCCATATGTATCCTGTTATTGTACATACCAATAGACGATACCTGTGGTATGCATGATATGCCTGTTATGCTCTGTAGACTATCTGTCATATCTACCTATAATACTATACATTACACATATTTCACATAGTATCCCATGATGCAAAGCATACTTGCTCAGCAGGACCACCTTACATATGTCATTAACGTTATTTACCCATACACATGCATGCTGTGACAGTATATCAACATATACTATCCCCTGCTATGGCACGTCCTTGTTGGACATACCCTACCACTGACGGTGGGTTGTATGGCATTGTTCTGTTTAATGGCCTCATGTAGATCCCTTCTAGTGTCTGTGCTGTGTACCTTGTGTCCCACTGCTGGACGCACAGATTCTACAAGCGTTAGTATGCTCAGCAAGACATCACTACATCAATACCTTTCCCCACTTTATGCATTGCGGACACGTTTAATTAATGCAAACTGGGCTATACATACAGTAAAACTAATTAATACCAATCATGCTATACATAACCTTACATATTGGGCATTCTACATACCTTGTTGTCGTTACGGCATTTCGTTTTTATCTCTCTCACAGTGTTGCAACTGTTATTCGGTATGAGCATACGGTTTGAATGTCTGGCAAGTCATCCTTATATACGTCGATACCTGAAACATGTGGATTCTTCCCGCCAATTGGTGTTCCTGAGTGACTAATTACTTGCATATCAGCTGTGCAGCTACTCCATTCACCAATTACGCGGCGACAGTGGGGTATAATTGGATTCTCCACTTGGGCGTTGCCTATTTGCCATACCTTCGGGGAGACGGTCTGCATTGTGTTTTGTTATGTGTAACTGCAACTGCTATGCATGGAGACAAGTATAGTTTGGATTCATGTCCCCCGTGGATTGTGTGTGACAGGTAGAGTATTTGGTTCAACATGTGGGTGTACCTGTCATCCCAACATCTGATAACGGAGTATTGCAATCAAAACCTGTAACATGGCTGTTTGTTCCATTATACAACGCCTGCAATTTTGCATGTCGCCTTTAATTGTGTCTCTCACACGGTATGTTGAGGGTTCTGCAGATGTAATTGACTGACTGGATGTTTGTGCTGCTATTACAGTTTGTATTGCTTTAGTTTCTAGTGTGGGGGATGTCAGTGGTTGTACGTAACATATACGGTTTGTGGGCCTTGCATTTCTACATATTCCGTATATATGTGTGTGGGCTCCGTCCCTAATTAGAGAGCTAACAGTTAGTAGACTTATGTTACGGAATTGCACGTTGGGCCATTGTTAATTGGTTTCTATATCGTCTGCAGGTGAGCCTGCTACTTGTATACCTCTGTAATTGCAGCGATATATCAGGGGATATGTGTTGGTGACAGCTATCCCTTGTATTTCTGTCCCAGATATTTGCAGTCATTGTGGTTGTGTTGTTAAAAGAGCCTGTTTGCCATGGGTTGCCACCTTATCATATGGTCATTGTTGGACACTTGCGGGACACAAAGTGATGTTTACAGGCCAACACGAAGCCACGGTCAGTACACAAGTAGCAGATACTTTTATCTTCAATACATACCTATTGTTGTGTGACTTTGGATACTTATCATATTGCATGTAACATTAAAGTTTCTTACATACAGGCATAACTATTAAATACGACTGTTACATTATATATGGGACATATTTATGTCCTACCATCTCAGACATTTGCCCTTTGTACTGTTTTATGTCAGGACACACCTGCCCAGGGTGGGGATGTCCCTCCTAGGTAGGTACAGGTATGCTACGGCTAGCTATACCCACACCTACCATACTGATCTGCCTCTGACTTGGCACCAACATACACATGTTGCGGACACACACACACACATTACTGTCACACAGAAATGCACACGGCACCCTCAACGCACACTTACACAGACTACAGCATTCACAGACACAGTTGAACACAGTACCTACGGGACGTGGACGCGACACCGTGTGACTAACCGTCCCTTCATATCATCATACTATTGCTCGTGGATGTACTGTTCCGGTACTGTGTTCTATCGGTCTTTCAGCCTCGTGGTTACACATGTCGGTATATTACACACTCCATGGTTGGCAGTATCCTGTTTATTTGTACCTCCAAGATGTTATGAATATCGTTGAACTATCTATTATATTTGCAGATATCGCTGAATCCATCTATATCACCATATATCCCTCTATTGCCCTTTCTATCTGTATTATATATATGCATATGTGTACATATATATCTATATCTATATACATCTATCTATATATATCTATATATATATATATATATATATATATATATATATATATATATATATATATATGTATATATGTATATATATATATATATATATATATATATATATATATATATATATATATATATATATCTATATATATATATATATATATATATATATATATATATATATATATATATATATATATATCTGGCGGGGAACGTGACAGGCACACAGCACCACCATATGCTGTAAGACTCATGTACTGTTCAGGTGTTGGCATTCCGTGTTGCACTGGCTGTTGTGTTTACAATGTTTGAGGGCTGCCTATGTAGGAGTCACACATTGGGCCACCTATACATTACAATTTACAGGTGGTCATGTTTGTGTGCCATCCATTTTACTGTGTGTGCAGGTGGAGAGGTGTCAGTCCGTAGGGGCCTACACGGTCAGTGTATGTGCTATATGTTCCCTCTTTGCCAAGGCGTAGGCATATTGGGCATGCCTCCATCTGCCTACTGGGGCTGGCACAGTGTGTTTATGGTCTGAATACCTCTGTGCCTGTACTGGCCTTGGCAACTGCGGTGGGCTATGAGGGCCTTCACCATTTTGTCCCTGCTGTAGCTGCTTCCACAGAATCATATTATGTAGCATGGCACATACTATGATGATGTGGGCACACGTGCCTGGAGAGTACTGCAAGGCTCCACCAGATGTATCCAAGCACCAGAACCGTGATTTCAGCATCCCGAACACACGCTCTATGATGATTCTGGTTTGTGCGTGTGCCTCATTATGGCGTTCTTGCATGGGTGTGTGTGCATTTCTGATAGGAGTCATCATCCACAGCTCCAGTGCATAGCCAGCATCCCCCACGAGATGGCCATGTGGGATGTCCCCTAACAAATACCTGATACAGCTGTGAGGCATGCCAGATATGGGAGTCATGGTAGCTTCCAGGGCTGCCAGCGCACACATCCATGATAATGCCCTGGGCATTGCACATGACCTGGCAGTTGATGGAGTGGAATCCCTTGCGGTTTATGTAGCGCATACCCTGATCACCGGGTGGTGACTTGATTTGTATGTGCGTGTAGTCTATCGCACCCAGTACCTCCGGGTATTGTGCCACACGGTGGAAGTAGCGATATTGCTGGCCAACTCCTCCTGAGTTCTGGGGAAGTATATCTGCTCATTGGCATGTGGTAACATGGCATCCAGGAACTGGTGCAGTACCCTGGATGCTGATGCCTGTGAGATACCCATTATATCTCCAGTTAGCCTTTGAAAGGTACCTGTGGCCAGTATTTGCAGGCTTACACATACCTTCGTGTCCACTGGGATGGGTTCCCCTCTGTTGTTTCTGGTTCTCAGGCATGGCCGGCACAGTTCCACTATTTGCTGTAAGATGTCCCTGTCCACCCTGTAATGCTCTACTATCTCCAGGTCATGTAGCCCCTGGTAGGTTACCCTTGGTCTGAACACTCTCCTTCTCCTCCGAGGCCTGCGGTGGTTGTCGGCATCATCCTCCACAACACCATCAGTCTCTAACACATGCTGATGAATCACAGCTATGGCAGCTCCCAACATGTACATTTTAAAAGTTCCCCGTGTGTTTACACCTATGGTGCGGTGTTTGGGAATACACAGGTGTGTGTTGGGTGCTTACACACTTTATACTATTGTGCTGTGAACACCAATGATGTCATAGGGTTTGTATGTACGTTCGTAGCTACAGGTTATGTTATGTGTTTTACTGCCAGAACTACTATTGTGATGCCTTTGGTGTTGAATTACATTTGCCTGCCGTGGATTACCTCTTGACCTTCCCTTTACATTTCTGCACATTGCACCTACCATTTTCTGGCGTGCATCCTGCAGCCTACTTTCATTTGTGCTTTCCTGGACCTGGCGTATCTTGCGTTATGTGTGCTACTGCTGGTCTGCTGTCAATTTGCTTTGCTCTGCTGTGTCAGGTCTCCTATCTTTGCAATCCAATACCTCCCCTCCTTTGTTTGCATTCACATGCCTCCCCTATCCTGTTTTGCAGGTTTCTGCAAGCGGACTTGTCAGCTGCCATCGATTGGCCTTCGTGGGTTGATTGGTGTTGATTGCTCATTAGTACTACAATTATCCTACTTCCGCATTTCTTTTCCTTCCCCTGACCTTCCTGTTTCTGTTATTGTTTGCGGCGTGTGCGTCCGATTACTGGGTTTTGGGCACATTTTCATCCTCGTACACATGTGCTTTTGACCACCATGTGTGCTCTCAGCTAAACGATTCCTCCCCACCCCTATCCTGCAACTTTGCTTAGCAACAGACAGGCCAGATTTGCAATGCTCCAATGTGCTTAGTGCTACAGTGGCACACCCCTCTGCTGATGTCATGTATCTCCTCTGAGCCACTCCTTGGTGTTATACCGCTGCGCCGTATGGTACAACCTTCCTCCGGTGGGACATTTGCGATTCAGTATTATCTGCCTCATTTGCATGGCATTGACTACTAATTCATGGTTACCGCGCCGAACACTACTGCAAGCCCTTAGCAACCCTTGCACTTTGGTTGTGGTGTTCCATGCCTACCATTGTGTGTTATGCTGTAAACCTAATTTTTATTACGTTGCGATTTTATGACATTTTTATATTATTTCTTTATGTTACAGCTTCCGCACACATGCCCTGCGGTTCTGCTGTGCGTTACTGTGGACATGACATTAAATGTTGTTATTTACATGTTGTGCATCTTTTCTTATGCCATTGGCTGTGTATTTCACTATTGGTATATGTTCACGTTGTGATACCTGGGTCTGGCCCTCTTCCATAGCTCCGATGTTATGTTTGGGAAAATGTAAACAGTGTTTTTTGGTTTACATTTCCGTGGGCTTACGCTATGCCTGCACCACTTCATGAATCGCTATATGCCTTCATTTGCATGGTGCAATACTGCACATGGGGTAATTTGCATACCTACACCTGGGGCTGCGCAGATCTGGCGTATGCCGGTATTGCACGTGGAATTAGATCGTATCTGAATCGCTCGGCGGCCATATTTGGCGTTATAACACCTACGCTATGGCGCCTGGCGCCAGCTTTATGAGTCCCGGGGAATATTTTTTATTTATGTATTTATTTTTGGTTAAAACAGGCTAAACAATGAAATAATACAGTAAATAAACACAGAAAAGGCTAACACACCTGAGTATGTAGCCCTAAACAGTAAATGCAATTAAAACTCTACAAAATTAGCAATTTAAACTTTTTAAATGAAGCAAAGCAAGTACACAACTGAAAAACGATTTAAAAGGCAGTAATACAGTAGAATAAGTAGCTAGTCTACATATACAGAAACGACTATATATGCAGAAAAGCAGCTAAAACACACTAAAACAATTCAGATGCAGTGCAGCCTAGAGCACTTGAGTTATAGCAATATTAAGGCAAATACAGTTTTAATAAATGCACTAAAATATACTCTATATTTCCAAAATGTTTGAGAAGCACAGTCAGAATACAAGGAGATTCAGGCATTTTTTTTTTTTAAGAAAGGGAGAAAGGAGGAACAGAAGCAAAGAAACTAAGTGGGTTGGCCTTCTCAGATGTTCTCTCTGTATTAGGTAGAATGAGCTAATGACACTAGACTGGGAGGAGTGTCCAAGATCAAATTTAGAGTAGGGGCGGGCAACTGCAAGGCTAGCAGGTATAAAGACAGGATGCCAATAGGGAGGTGGAAAGCTATTTTAGGCAGAAAACACTACAGAAATGTTTATCACAGCAGAAAGCCAGCAGTGAGCCAATAGCTATGAAATACAGTACAAGTATGCAGTATACAATAAAATTGCTATAAATATCTAGAATAAGCAATAACCACTACAAATAAGCAATAAAAAACAGGCTATGTATTGCTATATATCAGAGATCAGGTGCTCCTCCTCAGATAGCTCTGTGTGTAATGGCTGAAACACTCAAGTTAACTTATTAAGTAGCAGAAAGTTGAAACCTGAAACAACTTTAAAAAAGCTCAAAGGAACCAATGAGGTGCTTTCTCCAAGCCGTAGACCTGGCAACCCAACTAGACAATGACCATAAACACTCAAGTCTCACTGAAGTGGGGAATGGTCTTTGCTAACTAAGATGGCCTGGACAATGAGCTCAGAAAACAGCCTCTAACAAACAACTAGGCCCACAACACAATCAGGAATATGGAGAATATTAAGGCTACTGCTTAAACTATTTTAGGCAGAACACACTACAGAAATGTTTATCACAGCAGAAAGCCAGCAGTGAGCCAATAGCTATGAAATACAGTACAAGTATGCAGTATACAATAGAATTGCTATAAATATCTAGAATAAGCAATAACCACTACAAATAAGCAATAAAAAACAGGCTACATATTGCTATATATCACAGATCAGGTGCTCCTCCTCAGATAACATTTTCATGATAAATGTGAATTACATTATGAAGTTAAACAGTTTGCTTGATTTATCTGAGCTGTTCATTGTAGTCTTTATAATTAATACAGTACTTAAAAATGTGTTTTATTTTTGAGAGATGAAAATCTTTTTGCATTTGAAAACATTACCTTAAAATGTGGTTTTATGGAACAATTGAAAGACGTGTTGTATTAAACTGCTACCTCATAACAGGTAAATATTGGTACGTCTTTTCTGAAGTGAATCCTAAGAGCAAACAAACCAGTGCTTGTAATATTTTCATTATTTACTCAACACCTGTAGTCATGAGCTACCATGCATTACTTCCAAGTGTGCCAAGATTCTTGAAGCCAACATACCCCTTTGTTAATATGGCATTAGTAATTATATAATTACAGAATTCTCAAAAATGCACAATATCTTGCATGCCTTGCTGTTGTGTGACTCTTATAATCACATCTGATTTGCTTGATAAACCACCTAAGCAATATTTCCATATGAATATGTAAATGTTTAATCCACAACCTCTAGCCTTGGAAGAGAGTTGTTGTTGTTGTGTCTTTCAGCTTTTCCTGGTTAGGGGTCACCACAGCAGAACTCCGGTCCGCTAATGATTGGCAGTAGATTTTTACGTGCCGAGTTGCCAGCTCTGACGCACAACCTTCAACAAAGGTACGCACATTCACGCATGTCTCCACACAGAAGATGCTTTAGCTGAGAATCGAATAGGACAACGTCTTACTGTGAGGCGACAATGCTACCGCAGCACCACCACCGCAGTACTAGCCTTGGAAGAGAGTACGAGATCAAAAATTTTTAATTCAGGCATATTCCCATACCAGCATAAAGCAGCCTCTTTCCAACTGGCCAGCATATTCTGCTTGCTTCTAAAGGCAAAAACATTTTCATTTTTCATCAGTGCTTAACTGTTAGATGAAGTGACAGATTAAGATGGGAGCTTACAGAAGTTCACAGAGGACCAAATGCGTTTTACAGCTTTTGGCATATGACATGCTATTGCAATTGGTGTACCTGTAACATATATGATTTGTTAAGCTACACTCTCATTTGGAAGTCTGTAGATGGTGTCTCCTAGCAACAGCATTCTCACAATGTTCCTCATAAGAAATACTGCCCCCCCCACACACACACAGATGTGCGTGCATACAATGTGCACATGCATACAGACACACAGTGTACACACATACACACACACACACACACACACACACACACACACACACACACACACACACACACACACACACACACACACACACACACACACACACTTAGCAAAGTAATAAAAAACTGAAATAAAATCTGTCATTTTGATGTGTATTTGTTCTTCCTGTTCTTCAGCTTCTTTTTAAAGTTTTTTTTAAGATTTGAAATCATATTTTGGTTAAGCTACCTTCAGTACAAGTGCAATCATTCCACAGGGCTACATGAAGAAGTATCTAGACTTTTCTGAAGGGGAACATCTCGTTATCCTTCCTTTAAATCAGTAATATCAAACTATGTAATTTCTTTGAACCATTTTCAAAAGCAATTTATATTTCTCAAGCCGTATGTGAAGTACTGTGAGGTCAAGAATCTAGGCAGTTCTGTTTTCGCTCTGTCTCTTTCCCTGCATTGTCCCTTTCCAATTCTCCCCCTGATGATTGTAGTTACCATAATACTTAACCTTTTCCATGCTGAATGATCAGACAGTCCAAACCTGCTTTTATGAAAATATAACAGATGACAGACTTATGCCACAGATGAGTAATGTTATTAGGTGGAGAGGATTACCCTTGGTGAATTACATTGTATTTTTACTAAATATTACAGTAAAGGCTTTGTGGGAAGCCTTCTCACAGCAGCTGCAGAGCTGAATGAAACAAATGCAGAACAAATGCTATGGAAACCCAGAAAAACAAGTAAATGCCTTGCTTACTTGCACAACTATTTCCACTGTTGTGTATTAATACTATCTGTGCATTACAGTTCAATCATGATTACATATTTTGTGTACTTTATAAATTCACTGAAAATGCATGGTTGCACAACTAAAACCCTTGTGTTATGGGAAGCAAAATTGAATTATGGTCCAGCCAGAGTAAGGGGGTAAGGTAGCACTCACTTTTTTTAACCACACAAATGATGTAGATATAAAAAAAATATGCTGCAGCACTATAGATATAATCTTTTATCTTTTGCAGACCATAGGGGCCAAGTTCTAAAATAACAGTGCAGTGTTATGGATGTCTCTGAAATTGATCAACACGTGTGCCAACAGCTATATTGTGGTGAATGGCTAAGCAGCCTAATTAACATATCACTGGCTGCACTTTGAAGGGACCTAGATAATGGCACAATGTTCCACAAAGGTAGGCCAAGCAAGGAAATAAGCATAAATAAAAGACACAGCAAACAAAGTGAAGTGTAGGCAAGAGTGCATGAAAAAGCATATACTTATTAAGGAATATATTAAATAACATTCACAATTAAAAAAATAACTATTCTCACAAATAAAATACGCCATTGCCTAGCAAATGGAAAAGGAATATACACGTTAATAATAAACATTTGTGACGGCCACCACATAAGAAGCACACATATATGCAGATGCATTACTGCATATTTTGGGGATATTGTCACCAAACTCAGGACATGAATAAAATAGAAAAATACATGGTGATGTGGCAGAGCAAACCACATCATCAGCACAGCATAATACAGAACAGTAATCTAAAAGATTTTGGAAAGTGGGCAAGTTAGCAACATAGAAATTGGGATTGGTAAGCAGTAGAATATATGGAAGAAGGGAAAGGATGATGACAGTGATGGTCAGAGGGTCAGTGATATATTTTGTAGGGAAAGCTTTGTTCTGAACTTATCCAAAATAGCACCACCCACCCAGACCCAGCAGACAGAACAAATATACTAGCAGACAAATTTAGTCCGAACTTTAATCTTGAAACCATAGAAATTCCTGAATCCCTTCCACCGCCTAATATCACAAAGGAACACATACTGAAAGTGCTCTTTAAGACCAAAATTATTACTAATAAGGAGTCTGATAATTTCCTAAATAAACAGTACCAAATATGCCCTTGTGGAACTCCTCTTTAAGTTGTTAAAGCTGAGCTTCGCTACAGGGCTTGTCCCCAAAATATGACGAACTGCAGTGGTGATACCCCTACACAAGAACAGCCATACCATTGACCCAGGAAACTGCAGACCCATTAGCCTGATTATTCTGATTTGCAAAGCCATAAAATGGATCATATCTAACCTCATGTGAAGTGGATATCCCACCACTGCCAACCAATATGTGATGACCCTCCACTTCTGAGCCAATAATCAAGGACCCTCAATCCTCACCACTGACACCAGTGGGATGTTCACTGGGAGGATAACAGGTATACACACAGTATTTCCAGATGCAGCTCTCTGCATCAAGAACAACTTCCCTTAGGAGCACACAGATACTATAGTCAGTCCCATGCTGGTTCCCCTTTCTTTCTCCAGATCCCCAATAACACAAACTCACTGGCACAGCTATAGAGTTGAGTCCTTAGCCAGAGGTCCTAGCCAAGTCCTGCAACAATCTCTGCTCAACCAGTGCTTCATGTCCCTGATGCCCACTCTTTGAGATTTGATTTGCGTGCACACACACACACACACACACACACACACACACACACACACACACACACACACACACACACACACACACACACACCTGGGAAATGTTGGCACAGGTTTACTAGCTATGTCCCCTTTTTCCCAGACTATAAGGTAGTTATCACTGCCACCAGAACCCCTCACCAGCTACTTTAAGACCCTTAACAAAGGGTGTCCAATTTTACTGTGTGAAATTAATATTAATACAAATGGTAGTTTGACCAAGAGCAAGGCTATTAGGAGAGACCCACACAGTGTCACCAAATAAATATGCAAGTACTCTCAAAACTTAAATATCTCTACAAAGATCAGCTACAATGACAGGTTTAAATATATTTAATAATAAAGAGCAAGAAAATACTTAGTATATATTCACAGTGACATCAGAGTTCAGAATCACAGGAAAATTTTTAAAATAACATTAAAAGACAGGCTTGGACAAATAAAGAAAACCAAAATCTGCAGTAAGCTTCATTATATTTCTGACTGAATCTAAGAGAATCACTATTCCCTATTTACTCAATAGAGCAAGGCAGGTGATGTGGTGAATGGTCCTTCTTGTTCTCATGCCCATGACAGAATACAGAATGCTCAGTCTCACTAAGAGTCTTGTCAAAATACTATCTAAAATATTACCTCTGGGATAGTTTGCAGAATGATATCACTTCTGGTCATTTGACTTCTAGTTCCCATGCAAACCCCCATTGATGAAAGCTGGCAGGACTTAGCACCTACCTGGAAAAATACACACACAAGGGCTTTTGGTCAGATCTGTGGCAGGTGCTGGAAATCATAAAACAATTGCATACCTCCACACTTCCAGAGAAGTAATTAGTTCACCCTAAAGATAATACAGAAAGCTTCCTAGTACAGAATCTATGTCTCTGGCAACACAGAAACCTGTGAGATAGCATCTAACGGGTTGCTATCCTAGCCTATAAAGTGATTTAATTTCAGACATATTTTAAAGTTTCTGGACTTAGGATAACCTCCTGATTTCCAATTTCCTTTGTTAAAACATATACAGTTAAACAGTTACAATAGTGCATTTACATTTCTGTTCTCTCGAGTAGGGAACACTGTGGATACATTTCAAACACAAACACTTTACAAATACCTTTTCAACACAAACATCTGTTCAAATCAGTTTGATATACACACAGCATACAGTTCTACTACATTTGTAACACCAGCATCAGCAGTATATCAGTTTGATATTCCAAATGGCATATAATTATTTACAAAATTCCAGCTAGCTGTGCTGGCAGTACCTCCTCTTGTCACACCTGATAAACTATGATATCAAAAATCTTATAAGGTTAGACCAAAATCTGTTTGGCTTTGATAAAGGGAAATCATACATACTTAATTTGGTTTACTTCTACAAGAATGTCACACAGGCAGTAGACTGTAGTTATTCTGTTCACATAGCTTTTTCTTGATTTGGCTAAAGCATTCTACAATAACCCCACATGCTGCATCATTAATAAATTAAGTGCCTTAAAGTATGTCCATACATAATGAGGTGGATATCCAGCCTGATAAAACCAATGTAGTAATAGTGACAAGTACCTTCTCAAATTTGCAAAGGTTAACAAGTGGCACATCCCTGTGCTCTGTAGTGGGACTCCTAAAGTGCTCAGATTTTAGGTAAAAAAAAAAGATTTTTTTTGTGTACATTAAAACTGTAGCAAGCTGCTTGCTGCAATGTAACAAGCAGTTGTTGTAGTTAGACCATACCTGGACAGCTACAGCACTAAGGTTTGACTGCAAATGGAATACCAGCTTTTAAAAGATAGTATTTCACTAACAGCGAATGGAATGATGGATGGCCGATCAGATCATACCCTCTAACACTTTGCACCCAGGACAGCTGCCCCTTTTGCACCACCTTGACTACGCTACTAACTGTCAAATCTCTATCTAATACCCATTTATTACAGATGGAACTAATCTTTGTAAACAAGTGGTTTATGGAAAAAGGATTAAAATTTAATGCACAAAAGTGTAGTTTTGTCACATTTACTAAACAGCTCTCACCCTAAATGTACAATATAGCCAATACTTCACTTTAAAATAATAATATAGTCAGAGATCTTGGAAGCTTAATCAGTGGTGAGTTTGGCATAATGATTAAGATTTTCAAGTCATAGATTAGGTACAGGGTTTTAATCTGACCTTGGGTTATTGGCTAAGCTTAAAATGACCCTTCAGGGCAACTTCCCTAGTATTCACCTACAAACCTTAATTGCTCCTCCTTTGACCATCATGTAGCAATAATAGAAAGAAAATCCTTCGATTTAATAAAACTAGAATCTGAAAGTATGCATCCAGATCAAAAGAAGTTCTTGTCCTCTATGTGCAGCCCTAATTAGACTAATTACTGAGTACAATGCCTACTTTGGAATGCGCCTTTTCAGACAGAGATTCCTAGTGAAGAAGACTGTTGGCGTGAAGTCCCTGAGGCTTCAGAAAAGGAGAAGAACTATCCCTTTATTTGGTTTCTATTACTAATACCAGGATTAGGGATGTAAATATCTACTAGCACATGAATAAAATGCACTGGAGAAATTGATGTATTATCCAACTCCTAATCCTCCTTTGGAACAGACTTTCTCTGCAAGTTAACCAAAGTGACCCTTTAGCCTCCTTCATATTAAACTTGGATGACTGGATAGGTTCCTATAATTTTACCACAGGACTAACCTGCTTTGCTTTGATAAGAAGGAGATACAGCATAAGAGTTGATATTGGCAAGGCATAAATGGTCTTGTGACTCAAGTACCTTACTTTTTCTATGATTCTATGGTGGTTTTATGAGTCTGCTAAGTTGTTTTGTAGTGAGAAAATTCCTGGTAGTTAAAGATGATGATTTTTTCTACCTCAAATTATATGATAATGTTTCCAGACAGATAAATTCTTGTAAACACACATATTTATTCATTTCTACAGATATATTATTCCACACAGGCACTATGTAACATCTGCATGTTTTAGCTTTTATAAGATCTTTAAATGGACTCCCTACTATAAGGAATGTGCACCATATGATATTTTTGGGCCTTTGTCCCCTCGTTTTGGCAGGCATTTTCCAGGTGTCTAGTGTTAAGAGATTGAGAGGTATGGTGGTGAGTATAACAAAATACAATAGCCTTAGACAACCAATTGGGAATAGTCTGCTTTGACACAGGTTGCCCCTTCTTACCTTCACAAGAAATAATAAAAAAAAAATAATCCAAAGATCTGAAAGATTTAGTTCTGTCAAAATAGTAGCTGAGTTATCTGTGGACATCCAAGGTATGGAGTATCCAGTCTTTTATGCAGGACTTGGAGAGGTGTTGAACTATGAGTAAATAACTTTTCAAAAAAGGAAAAGATAATTAAATTATTTTAATTTCAATTTTGCTTAAATATTTAAATGCATTTATAGTGGCCTGTGTGGTGATACTTATTTGGATTTTTCTGCTCTGCTGTATCTGATGGCATTTTTTAGTTTTTTCTGAGACCTTAGACTTGTATTTCAGTTAGCAGTTGTAGGAAGTCTGTGATTCATTCCCACAAATAGAATGACTTGTAAGAGATATCTGTTTGCATTTTAAACCCTGGTGGGCCAAATTCTTTTACTTTAATTCACAGTTGCGGCAGAACTGCATACTACTACCAGATTTGTGTTTGTGTTCAGTACATTTATATTCTGCGTATCATTTACCTGCTTGCATTCTGTGTCTGTTCCATCTCCCAATAACACATTATAGTTTCTGAAAGAGCTCTAATATTGCCTTTATTTGATTGGATAGTTCTCTAGCTAGCTCCTATTTCCAGCACAAAGCTACCCCCACTCAATGTCTTTTATCCAAGACTTGGAGATGTGTGGAACTGTGAATAACTAGCTTTCAAAAAAAAAAAAAAAGAAAGAGAATTAAATTATTTCAATTTTGTTTAAATATTTAAGTGCACTTCTCGTCACTTGTGTGATTATACTGTTTTGTATTTTTCTTCTCTCTTGCATCTGACTGATTTTTTTAGTTTGTTCTGGCTTCTGGGACTTTTGGCTTATATTTTATTTAGCAGTTGTGAGAAGATTGTGTTTCACTTTCACAAGTAGAATTACTTGTAAAAGCTGTCTGTTTATATTTTAAACCCTGGATGCCAAAGTCTTGTATTTTAATTCACAGTTGTAGCAGAACTGCATACTACTATTAGATTTGTGCCTTAGTCATTTATTACTGCATTTTTCCATAAATAATGTTACTGGTAACTTTCCGATTAGTCTGCTGCCTTAAACTGCAGTATAAGTTCAATGGTAAGAGACCTTTCTTTGTTCCAGTTTGTGCTTCAGTGCTTTTATATTCTGCTTGCCAGTGCTTTTGTATTCTGCTTATCATTTACCAGTTTGCATTCTGTCTGTGCCATCCTCAACTAACACATCAAGCAAAAGTTTCTGAAAGAGCTGCAATATTGCCTTTGTTTGATTGCTAGCCTGCTTGTTCCCTGATTTTCCAATCCTTCAGCTGCTGCTGTTTGATAAGTTGTCTCTCCCTTCCACCCTTATAATTATCTGATTTCCAAAGTCTCTCCCTCTTTACTGACTGCTGTATAAGCTATTTATGTACTCTTCTGACCCACTATTTTCCATAAACCGTGATACTGAGTGCCCAACCAGCAAAGCAGTATTGTTCTTGAATAAACCTCCTTGATCACATACTGTCTCCTCATTTTCCTGGAGCTCAGCAAAGCCTGTAGTCCTAGTCTGCATTCCAGAAGTGTTTTACTTGTATCCAGTGCCATTCAGGCAAAGTTAAGTACCTTTAATTTCTGAATCACACTTCTTTTATTTCCTGGTTTTAAGTGTGCATTTCACCAAATTGTTGGTATTATATTAGAAAAGTACCTTGCAGGCCGGCCTGTGCAAACGTGGGCATAGCCTCAGTGATTGACACATGAAATGGGTGTGTTGTGTTATGGAAAAGACTGCAAGTATTTTTTCCTTTGTTTTTGCAGGGGGGCTTGGGACTCTGCTCCCCTCCTCACCTCTTGCAAATTAAATATACCAACTCTGAGATCTCACTACCTTGAGGAAAAGGGTAAACTATGAATAAACAATGAATACCCATGCTGCCATCAGTGTGAATATTACTTTACTTTCACTGGTTGTTGGATGGTGGGCAGGGTTTGGGTGGGACTTGTTACTGTATATTTTGTGAGGTATGTTTGTAATACAAAGACACATTTTTTGTAAAAAAAAAATGCTCTTCCTCTCACTGTTACTGTCTTGAAATTACCTTCACCAAGGGATTTCCTGCTAGTTGTTTAAATGGTTTGCGTTAACATTGCACTTGTGGGTCTCTTATACTGTGTTTTACATCAAGAGGACTAGGTTTATTCATCTTGTGGCAGGAGGTGTTTGCCTGGTCTATGAAAGTTAGGAAATATACAAAAGGACTCATAGTGTAGTCATTTTATTGGCCAGATGGCTCACTATTTAGTTTTATATTTTTTCTGTGATGCTATAAATTTTGCATGTTTGCTTGGGTTAGCAGTGCACTGTACAGCAACAAACAAATGGAAAGCAAATTTTTTCTGTAGAACAGATCGTAACAGTGTAACCTATGAAGCAGCAATATAGTGCAAATACCTTGTGTGTCGACAAGCTTACAGCAGCTGGTTGGTTCTCAAGTGGCAATACCTACAGATTTAGTAGAATTCAGTATTGTATAAACATTAAAGTTAATAGAATTTAGTACAGTTTAGCATAATCGGCCCCAATAAAGCACTCTGATTAGTCTGCACAAACAAAGCACCCTTGTTACCCCAACACACCACCCCTTTTTGCTCACAAATCAAAGGACTGGACAGTATGAATATGCAATTTCCTAACTTCCCTGTAACCAGCTTGGCTGATATAGGCATCTTGTGACAATGTAGCAATTGTTTCATGTTTATTGACAACCACTTAAATCCTTAAAAAATCAGACACAGTATGTGAGAGGTGTAATTACACAATGACACTGCAGGCTAAACTCTCGCTAACAAGTCCACATCAGGTTGTCAAAACCATATGCACAACATCCACCTCACATAGCATACAACATACAGATAGCCTAACATGTGGTGAGGCACTTAAAAGCAATCTTCCTAAACAACAAATATCATCTAGACTACCTACTGTTAAAGTTATACTTCAGCAAGCCTACATGGACTCAGGAAAAAAAAGACAACAGGTAACACCAAGCATACTGTCACTGTTGAGCCCCAAACACTAAGCCCCTCTGGCAAGCAAACACACTTCCCAGGACACTCATCATAGGGGTGCCATTGTAAGATATACTGATGCCCCTCTAACCAGGCTGAACAAGGAGACGATAACTATTAGTTGCTTATCTAGATCCAGGATCTGCTAAATCACGCATGCACTCAAGGTTGGGAGAACATGGTCAACAGACCATGTTGCTTTGCCAAGGATGGTCTGCACCTTTCTCCTCTAAGCTTTCGAATACTGGCTAAGGCTTTGCCAGCCCCACAGTGCATTTTTTACGCAGTGAAAAATTGACAAACCTACCAAAATAGCAAAATCAGCTCAACAGAACCTAAAGGTGTTACTGCTCAATGCCAGGAACTTAAATAAAAATACTACACTGTCTCCAAGCCCTCCTCACACTCAAGAATAAAGATAGTATGCAATTACCAAGACATGGTTTAAAGTGGCAGAGAGCACACTGGCAGTGCAAGGTTTCAAGGCCTTCCACAATTTTAAACCAGTAGATGCACAGACAATTTCTAAAAGTGGAGGTATTTCAATATACATCAATAACAAGTATACCTCTAGGGTGGTCAAACTGGATGAATGCTGGAGTTCCTCCATGTGCATGTCACCAGAGACAAAATCATTTACCATATCCTAGCCAGCTATATGTTACCCTCCATGTCCCAAAAAAGCTCATAATGCATACTTGGTCCTACTGGAGACATTTACCATCCAATCTAACATCCCACTCATGGGAGATTTTAATTACTCCTCTATAAATTGGGAATCCTACACAGTCTCAAATCTGCAGGCACTGAGAATCCTGGATTTTGTAAATGCAAACACCCTTGACCAAATAGTGAATGCTCCCACTACAGGCTCCAACATAGTGGACCTCATGTTCACAAACATGGGAGAATGCTACACCCTCTCCTCCCTAGTAAGGTCTGACCATAAAGATGTCTCCTTCAAAATCAAAATCAGCTCTGTAATCCCATTAAAACCAGTAACAGTTAGGAACTCTTTTCTAAGGCAAGTTACCTGTTATTTGGTGAAGGTTTGTCAAAATTAAATGCCCCTCCAAACCCGGAGAACACACTACCCTGTGCTGAATTCCTGTCAGAAACACTGTACAATCATGTCAATGACTACATAGAAGCTGTTGTACCTACCAGAAGTAAGTACAGAACTAGCCCCAGAAACAAACTGCCATGGTGGCATCCCAAATTAAACAGGATATACAACAAAAGGAAAAAATTATGGCAAAAATCAGAAAGAATAATTCCCATAAAAATAAAAACTCTCATCAAATAAATAGGCAACTAAGTTGCCTCATTAGGTCAAGTAAAGCCAACACTGACGTTAAGATATCCACCCAGTTGAAACATAATCCTAAGGTCTTCTACAGCTATGTCAAAAACCTCAAGGGCAGCACACAACAATGTGCTGAATTGGTGGTTAATGGTGCCACATTCACCTAACTTGGTGATATAGCCATCCTGTTAGCAGACAAATTTAGTTCCAAATTTACCTTCTACACCCCCAACCATCCCCACCAAAACACCCTCAAACAAACCCCCTCCAGCTATAACTAGGGAGCATAAACTAGCTGCATTCACTAAATCCAAGAACACAACCTTAATGTCCCCCAATAACATCCTAAGATGCCTCTTGAACAGTCTAAAATATGACTTATCAGGACCCCTTGTGTCATTATTTAATTATAGTCTTAAAACAGGCTTTGTGCCATGTGAATAGAGTACTGCAACTGTCATCCCCCTTCAAAGGGAAGGACCTTCAACATATCCTGGAAACTACAAGTCTGACTAGTCTTGCTTCAAAGTCATGGCTTAAAACTTAATACCAAGAAATGCATTATAGTACCTTTTGGAATGTCTGCCACCCTGGGTCACTACATCATCAATAAAATACCTTTAAAGGTTGAATCACTAGTCAGGGATCTGGGAACTCATGTAGATAGTAACCTAGTCTTCAACCAACATGTGTGCAAAGTAGCAGGAAAATCTTTCCATGTTGCTGAACTTATAAGCAAGTACATGGCATCTAGGTCCAGAAAGGTCATCTCACCACTGTTCTTGGCTCTTGTCAGTCTCATCATAGAGTATAACGCCCTCTTCAGTACGTACCTCACCAGTCACATGCAACAAATGGAACATCTACAAAGGTTCCTTACAAAAAGAATACAGGAAGTAAACACATTGTCCTAAGCTGATTGCCTCAAAGCCTTGTCTCTTTACTCAGATCATGCAGACTTCTGAGAGGTTATCTTTGCCTGGCATAAAAGGCGACCCTGGACCCTGTTTTAACAAATCCTTTGCACATCCACAGAACAAGCAGAATCAGAACTACTAGACTAAAATAAATTTGACTGCATCATAAATAGGACATGTTGGACAGACAGATATGTTTCTCAGAGAATTTCCATTCTCTGTAACAAGCTTCCCATCTACGTGAAGCAGAGTTCCTCCCTATCTCTATTTAAGTGCAACTTGGACGAGCGGATAAGTAATTGGAAATTCACCCCTGGTCTTGTTCCTGTGTCTCTGATGGGCAGAGGCAGTCAGTAAATCATCCCAATAAATCAAATATACATCAAATTTTTGAGTCACATTTGATATGCACTGCTAGGCTTTAGTGGTCGTTAGTTTAGTGTACACCTATGAACCTTTCTCCCAGATTTTTATGTTCAGGAAGGAAAACAGGGACATGGATAGTTTGGCTTAGGTTTACTATCAAAAGGTTGAAATTCATTTGGTCTAACATTCATTTGGTCGACTATTTAATATTAAGTAGTTCATTTGGTCAACAGACAGTTCTGTCGACCTTATGTCGACCTTATGTTGACAACAGGCAAGGATTTATCCTTGTCAGCACTGCTGTGCAATCCTGGAGTTGTAATATATAAGTAGTGGGGGTGTGGGGGGGGTGCAGGGGGGCACAGCCCCCCCTGCAAAAACACTAGTGTTAGTTTGAGGTGTGTGTCGACCATTTAAATGTAGACATTTTGGCATCGATATTATGACCTGTCGATGTAATGAATTTGACCAAGTGAAAGTCGACCAAACCAATTTCAACCTTTTGATAGTAAACCATTTGGCTTAACATAAACCTGGATACCACTTTAGGCAAGAATGAAGGATTAGTTCTCAAGAAACCATGTCTCTGTGGAGAATAAAATAGGGTTAACTCACTATAAGTGATTGATACTCAAATACCCTTCTTACAGAGGCCAGAGCAATCAGTAAAATTGTTTTCCATGTTAAGAACCTCAAGTCAGCCAGGATAGCTAGTTAAAATGAAGCAAGTGTTAGCTTCTCTAAACCAAAATTAAGATACTAGGGAAGGGCCACCGTTTTTCTTGGTGTCCTCTTATGCAAAACCCCATTCAAAAACATTTTGACATGAAAATGCATTGAAAGAGGAGGATCCATTGGCAGACATGCTGAAATGTCTCATAAATGAACTATGATGGAAGACTAACAAAGACCATAGTATAGTAACTCACGCAACTATTGTAAAACCAGAGAACAAATGGGTGCTGGTTATGTTGTTGTTGAAAACAGCTAGAAAACCTTTTCCATTTACTAATATAATGTTTTCTAGAAGCAGGGTTTCTTGCCTCCAGTAGTACCCATTGCACCTCCTCATTAAAACAGGTTCCTAAAGGGAATTAAGACTTTGTCATCCAGACAGTCAATTAAAGTTGATTGGTGATGGGGTGTATTAAACACCTCTAACCCTGTCTTAGTAGATCCATTTTGTGAGGGACCTTGTGATAACTGCCCCTGACCATTTACAAAAGAAAGGAGAATCACTGTTTTCTGGGCCAGAATGGAGTCAAAACAATTGTGGGGAGATTCCTTCTGAATCTTCTGAAATACCCTGGATATCAGTGGAAAGGGTGGAAAAGCATATAGGAACATTCCTGTCAAAGGAAAAGAAATGGTATCTGTCTTCTATACCTTCTTCTAAGAAAGAAGGAATCTTGTCAAATGATTCTACAGACAGGATGAAATAGACCTACTTGAAGAACTCTCCACAGATAGATCAAATCTTGGAAGAGCCCCGTGATCTAGTTTCCATTTATTAGGATCTGCCCTTGACCTACTCAGCTTATCTGCCATACAGTTTTGCTCTGATTTAAGGAATGCAAGACGCCTGTTGAGTGAGACTGTGCTGTGAAGGTGTATCAACAGCCTTATCATGGCCAAATAGGGCAGTAAGCAGGGGAATGGACCAGGCGTCCCCCCAGCCATTCGGGTGTCTCATTAGTTGTCTCTATCCCCCATTACAATAAACACTGCTCAAAACTGTCAGTATGCAAACTATTTTCTTCTTTACTTTTGAAACGGAAGCAACTATATGGATTTAATTTAAAACTTTTAATTTAAATATCCTGTGTGGACCAGGTTAGTCCCACTAGGCTAGTAACATCTTTTCAAGGGAAACCCTTGGCAGTATTTATACCACTAGGGGAATTGTGGCCAGTGCACTGGAAAACGTCCCCCTTTCTCTTTTTGATAGCTCAGGTGGATGTAAAAGACCTCACAGCACCTACTATTAACAGAGGTCGACGGGGCTTCAGTTTGGCATCTCATCCAAAGGATGACACACTCAGGAGTGCAACACTATCCTTACTTTAAAGTGGACTGTACTATCAGCAATCCATCTACAGGATGTGAGAGTAGAACATGCAGCCTTTTACACCAAAGGCAAGTAAGCTTCCTGCTGTGCTACTAATACTGATATGAATTTTTTCTAGCGCAAACAATGACAGCCATTTGCTAAACAAAACAGTTGGACATTGAAAAATTACTCAGCATGAGCAACAGTAAACTTCTCTTCCCCTGAAACTCACATTCCTTGAAAATGCACTAAAACCTCACATTCCTCAAAAATGCACCCCTGTAGTTTTTTTTTAAGATTTTTTTCCATTAAGCAGTGGAACAAAATGTATGAACCAATAAAAGGCAAAATTACCCCAGTGTAAAAGATTAAGTATCTTGTCTTCTGTAAATAAGGAACAGGGTTTGAACCTAAACAAGCTAATTAACTAACCTTTCATCACTATCTAGGGCATTACACACACATCAGTGTCCAAACAGTTCTCTCTGTTCTAACATGTAGTGCATTTAAATCCATAATTGTAGCAGAGGGACCAAAAACTAAATCCCTATCCATAGGAGATTTTAAAATGTCATTTTTCACATCATCTGGGAGGTTCTGAGAATACAGCCAGACAAATCTCCTCAAAACAGTACCACTAACCACAACCCTGGAACAAGTATGAACAAATTCATATACACACTGTAAACAGTGAGTGCTGACGTATACAATGGAAGAATCTAAATTATTTAAAGCAGATTTTTCCTCACAAGAAGAAAATGCAGACAAAATATTCCTCATACTTTCACAATTGGTCATATAACCCTTAACATATAGGTTCATAGGTAGGTACTAGGCTATTGGCCCTTGGGCCTATATAACCCTAGCCAAAAAGGTATCCTGGCTCCCCCCCCCCAAGAAAATTATTTTCCTGTGCCCCTGCCAAACAGAGCCACAGAAGTGATCCCCAGGGTGACCCGGGGTGAATTTCCTATTTCCCATCCAATCATCAAGATTTTTCTTGAAAAGTGCTAATGAGGAACTCTGTTTGACATAGATAGGTAGTCTGTTCCAGAGTATGGGAAGTCTCTGGGACAGGAATCTATCCCTCCAGGATGTTCTGTTTATCGTGGTGACAAGGTTTAGGTCCCTAGAGCGTGTAGCTCAGAGAGTTTGGGATTTCTTTAAGTGGAGTATGTACAACAGCTCTTGGTTTGACATAGCTTTGTATGTTAGGCAGAGATCACCTCTGAGTAGGCGATATGCGATGGAGTAAAGCTGGAGTTTTTTGAGACGGTCTGCATAGGGCATCTGTTTGAGGGCAGTAATCCTCTTTGTGAGGTATTTCTGTGGCCTTTCCAGTTGTTGTAGATGTGTTGTGAGGTACATATCAAAAGGGGCATTGTACTCTATAATGGGTCTAATGGGTTATGAGTAGAGGGGAACAATGACCTCTTTTTTTCTGGATGAGGTGTGCCATGTAGCAGGATTTCATGACCACTGTGGCAATGTGATTATCAAAGGAGAGACTACTGTCCACCTGTGTCCCAAGGTCTGTTATCACACTTTCAGTGTTAAGTAGACTGCCGCCTATATGGTAGCTCATGGGTACAGAGGTTTTACCAAAGGGGATGACAATGCATTTTTGGCATTGAGCTTGAGGCCATGGCTTTGACACCAGGCATCTGTCTCAGTGAGGCCCTTTTGTAGGATGTCTACATCATTAGGAGTTTCGATTATGGCTCCTAGTTTGCAGTCATCTGCAAACTTAGTTAGCCAAAGACCTTCTGTGTTAACCTGTACTTCAGAGAAGTAGATACCAAACAGGAGAGGACCCAGGACTGAACCCTGTGATACTCCACTTGTCACTGGTCTGAAGTCGAATTTGGAGTCTGCTACTTTCACAGTGTGGGTTTTATCAGTAAGCAACTTGGCAACCCATCTTGTGACATAGGGATTTATACCTAGTTTAGTGAGTTTATCTATAATTCCAGAGAGGGGGGTTGGTGTTGAAAGCCTTGGCAAGATCTAGATAGGCTGTGTGAGCCACCTTACCCTCATCTATGTCTTTGGTGACTGCTTCAAAGAAGTCTATCAGGTTTAGGAGACATGATCTGCCTTTTACAAACCCAAACTGTGTGGGGTCCAGAGTTTGGAGATTACCAATGTATTTGCTTATGAGTTCCATGATGATACATTCCAAGACCTTGCAGACCAGGCTCATCAGGCTAATGGGGTGGTAGTTCCCGGGGTCTGTTGTCCTTGCAGACCAGGCTTGTCAGGCTAATGGGGCAGTATTTCCTGGGGTCTGTCATGGCTCCTCCTTTGTGGAGTGGGATAACTGTCACAGTGTGCCATTCAATGGGCACAAAGCCTGAGGTGAGGCTATGATTGAACATGGTACTTAGGTGGTGTGCCAGTTCATTCTGTAGTTCATGTAGAATGCAGCCTGGGATGTTGTCAGGTCCCATGTATGCTGTGTTCTTGGCTTTGGAGAGTGAGGTTTTTACGTGTGCAGCTGTGATTACAGGAACTTTGCATTCTTCTAGTATAGAGATGGGCCTCTTATGGGGTGAGAGGGGGTAAAGTTAGCACTGAACCTATCTGCCAAGATGTTGGCAATATCAGTTGGTTCTGTATATTTAGTGCCATTGTGCTGTAACTCAGAGCAGATCTGAGTGTTGCCATTGAGATTCTTGACATAGCTATAGAATGCTTTGTGGCTGTCTTTAGAATTAGTGGAGATTTTGTTTTCATAACTAGCTTTGGAGGGTTTTATGAGGGCTCTCAGCTTCTTACTGAGGCTGACCAAGGAGTTCCTCCAATCATGTGATTTTACTCTTTTTTGCAACAGTTTCTTTCTTCTGTTGTAGAGTTTGTTTATGGCAGAAGACCACCAGATTGGCTTCCTTTTTTTGGAGGATAGCATCTTGGTTCTGTTAGGGATAGCACAATCCATGCACTTGTGTAAGTGCTTATAAAGTGTATTTGTGTATGATTCAGCAGTCATACCTCTATTGTCCATCTGCATGGTTGTTGTGAAGTTTGCCACTTCTGTCTTAAAAGTATGATGTTGGCTTTGGAGAATTTTTTTACAGTTGTTTCCCTAATGGGGGGTGGGGGTGGGATGTGGATGTCTAGGGTGATTAGCTTGTGGTTGGATCTGACCAATGAGAAATTGACCTCTGATGTGGAACACCGGTTGCCCATGTTGGTAATGACCAGGTCAAGGATATTGCTGCCCCTGGTGGGTGTGTGGATAAGTTGATCCAAGGCATTCGAATTTATGAATTCCAGAAAACTTTGAGCAAAAGAGTTGGTACATGAGTAGTTTTCCCACTTAATGGTGGGGTAGTTGAAATCACCCATTATTAGGGTGTTGGGTTTTACCCTAATATTTTCCAGTGTATCAAGAAAAATATGAGCCGGAAGATTCTAAATTTTGAAAATCAAGGTTGCAGAAGCATATACATTTTCCCCATACTTGTTCCCCCTCCTAGGACTGACAAGAATGGCTCTTCTTTGCCCACTGATGGGACCTCAACATCCGCAAAGGACATAGCTAATCCCTAGGTCCATAGTGCCTGTAGGTGCTGCACCAAAAGGATTTAGAGATGAGTAGTCTACAAAACAAGTTATGGCCACAACAGAGTCACCCAACAGTGGCTAGGCAAACTGCTAGCCTGCTGTGGTGGCAAAGGTTGTTTGTTTAACTTTCTCTTTTTGTGGCTGGAAGAAGGACCAGCCATGGGAACTGTAGTTTGTTCCACGGTCAAGCTGAAATGTTGCTTCATTCCTGGGGAAAACAAGCAGCAGAAGCCAGCAAAAATTTAAAGTCTTTAAAAGTCACTTTCTTCCACACAAACACAGGAACAAGCCCTTTAAAACACTTTGCCAGCCCCAAAAAGTAAATAAATGCAGTTTCTCTACAGAAATAAAATAGTTTATTTTAAACAACTTTTAAACTCACGGAAAAAAGAGCATTCCCCTTTAAAAGTACAGGTAAGTCTTGCGACAGTCTGTTAAAACATATACTCCTAGCTTGAAAATAATTCTCCTAAACAATAAAAGTGCAATAAAAGAAATTTTTTTTGTAAAGTGGAAGGTTCTTCCATGAAGGGAACTTATCTGCCCAGCAAAAGAACAGCACGAGTTGACTACAGCTGTCAGTGGATCCTTAAATGCCTGGAGAAGAGCCTGCTCTTCAATGGCAGGAAAGCTCTGAAGAGCTGGATGTCCAAACCTGTCTTTTTAGTTAGTTCATCTTGTGTGGACTGACAGTTTGGGTGAGGGGAAGGTGCCCTGAAGTTTTGGAAGCAGGTTGCCTGTTATATCCATACAGCTAAGGGTACTGCAGCAGTGATCAATATGATGAACACTGTACCAAGCAAAAGGAGTGCCTGGGTGTATTACTAATGTAATTCGGGAATAGCCTGGTTGGGAGTGACCATATTACTAACATCATGGGCCCTGCCTGCATTTAATGTAATATAAGAAATTGTGGCTGATAGAGGAGATATTGAAGTACAGCCCACCTACCTGTGAAATACCATAAACACATAAGTTATGCAGAAACATTATAAGACATGTTTATGTTCTTATTACCACTTTTTCAGGTTGTGAACTACTACTCTTCAGTCGTGTAATTATTTTGTGACTCTGCAGGTGAGAGAAGTACTGAAGCATGATCTCAGCCACATTTCACTAAGTACAGACAAAGTGTTTTTGTAATCTTTATTGTTATGCAATGGTTTTGCAGAAAATGAAGTTGTAGTGTTTTATATAATAGTCATATTTTAACACTGTAAAACATTTAACATCGTTTCTCGGAAGGAATATTATTGAATATGAGTTTATAAATTACGTGCTATAGAAATACTTATCAGTGTCCGGCTAATAGTGTATTGTTTTCCTCCAAAGCAATCAGAGATTTAGGTATGACTAGCATGTTTACGGAGGGGTGCCTAGGAGCCCACAATGGAGGTCGGAAGGTAGCTTCAGATGTGCTCCAGAAATTACTTGGTTATCCTTGACAATATACTAAACTGGACACAAAACAGCATATATGCATTAGGAACTTGCCCAGATGCATTGCAACCAAAGGGCTGAACCACTGCTTTATATTCCCCACTACCCATGGACAGCTTTGGGCATCCCCACATTCTCATGGTATTGCCAAAAATAGCTTCAGCCCTTAGTGAATATCAGGGACTGAGATAGGATGAAGCATTGGAGAAAACACTGCAGTAGTATCCTGTACATGGCTGATAGCAAAAGTGAAAAATATACTGCAATTAAAACAGAAGTACTTATCACTTGTATCACTATCCTAAACATCCAGAAAACTCAGCCAATGCCAGAAAGTTTTGCATGCAAATGCATAATGTAAAACAGAACTGTACTGTAAACATAAAAAAAAATGACTTACTGTCACACATACTTGACTGCTATCAAAAATATGGTTGTCAGAGGTACTCAGTAAGTGATGCTGGCTTTGTCCTATAAAATTCCTTTAATATAAGGCATTCTCTCTCTCTCTCTCTCTCTCTGCATGCAAGATGGCATGTCATTTGAAAAACAAAATGAGCACTATGTTAACTATGATTTTAATGTGTCTATATATAGGTTCATAGGTTCATAGGTATATATATATATATGCCCTAAGGCATTTATAGGCAGCATATGACAGTCATTGGTCTGATAAGTGAAGAGTACAGGGCAATGTAGAAGGTCTTTCTAACCACTTTAGCAATGTGAGTGTCAAAGAATATTGTGGACTGCCTTTCCCTCATCAATGGCCTTTATATCTTTGTTTATGAGCTCCATTATGATCCTCTCCATAGCTGGGACACCATCGGTCCCGATGCATTGATGCTGTGTTTTTAGGCACTGACCTGTCTGCCAGTATGTTGTGGCAATGTGTGTGTTCAGTTTTTTTTGTATCATTTGGACTAATTCTGAGCATATCTGTGAGTTTCTGACTTCCTTTTATGGATTTTGTTCTATCATGTAATAGCTTTGAGTCTTGGGTTTTATTTGGGATTGCCTGATCCATGCAGTCTGGAGGTGTTCATAGAAGGCATTTGTGGTTTCCTATATATATATATTTGCAGATAAGGCAATGTGTGTGTGTGTGTGTGTGTGTGTGTGTGTGTGTGTGTGTGTGTGTGTGTGTGTGTGTTTTAAGGCTGCAGTTAAAAGAAGTGCTCCAGTCAAGTACGATACTTCACACCGAATAAGAATAAATGTCACCACATCCCCACTTCCAAGAAGCAGTGTCTACTGTGCTAATGGCCCACTTGTTTAAAGTATATTGTGAAAAGAAGAAAGGAGGAGCGTGTTCTCTCCTTTTGTTCTTTTTTTTTTTTCAAATGTTTTGTTCAGCTCTACATTACGTGTCATACTACTGAGATGGTGTAATAAGATAATTATGAGGATATTACCATAGTATCTAATGTTATTACAACTATTGTCTAAACACAGCTACCTTTCTATGTATATATTTGTACAATTTGTTATATATGTACCTTAAATGCAGTTTTGTCTAAGTTGCCACCGAGCCCAGATCATGGCTGTAAACAGTCAGTAGACTAGCCGACTCACCTGGTTAACAGATAGTAACTAAATAAATAAATAAAATAAATGTTTTCAATAAGAAACAGAAGCAAAAGGGATATGTGTTTTATATGTTTTAATTTTTGTGAGTCAGCCTATTATATAAGGCATTTGCTTTTCAGTACAATAAAAGTACCTGTATTGAATTAATACAGAGAGAATGCATTATACAGATATTTGACTGCATTATTGCACAACATTGTATACTAAATGAGAATGTTCTAAAAATTCAACAAGCATAAAGAGCCAGGGATACAATTTTTGTAGAAAACAGAGAAGATATCCAACAACTCTAGACTCTAGATGGTGTTTATCAGTAGAAGAGTTATACAGTCCATCCACCCTGGACATCAACTGTGGTGCACAATATCATCTAAAAAGGATAACATGGATCACAGACTGTGTGCCATATTAGGGCTAGTCCCTCTGTAGTGTAAAAATTGTCTTTAGATGATTTGGTCTCTTTGATTAATGTCTAAAAATCTGGGATCTGGGTATTTGCCTACGATAAGTGGGTGCAGACCTGGGTCAATATGCTACTGGCCAGCCAGTGTCCATTTCCCAGCTTGGATTATCTGGGATAGCTCTGTTGAGTTAAAGCTGCATATAAAATCAGTCAACCAGCCAAACATGAACTAAGGATTGCTACATGCAGTGTAAGTTCAGTGACAGGGCATAGCTTGGAAGTGGATGACATGATGGTAAGGAGGAAGCTGATCATCCTCTGTATTCAGGAGAAAAGATGAAAGGGAAATGCAACAAAGCCATTTGGTTTGGGATACAGAGTCTACTACTCAGGGGAATGATAGACTAGAAATGGTGAAACAATTGTGGTGAGAGAGAGGGTTCAGAAGATAGTAAGGGATGTCATAAGAATTAGTAACAGACTCATGGCAATCAGACTCCAGTGTAAGGATAGGACAGTATTCATAACCTCAGTCTATGCCCCACAACAGGTTTGTGATAGTGATGAAAAGGGTACATTCAGGCAGCAGTTGTAGGATCTACTAGATAAAGCAGGGGAACTTGAGTTTGTGTTCATAATAGAGACCTAATTGCACTTATTTGGACAGACACAGCAGGATATGAGGACTGCATGGATCCACATGGATGGGGCAACAGGAATAAAGGAGAGGCCATTCTATACTTCAGTGTGACAAATGGCTTGATGATGGCCAACATATGGTTCAGCTAGACTGACAGCCACAAGATCACATACAAGAGAGACCAACATATAACTCAGGTAGACTTCCTATTAGTAAGGAAAGGGCACTGGGTATTATCAGTGTTGCAAAGTCATCCCCAGTAAAACAGTTGGTCCACAGCATAAATCAATGGTTGCCAAAATCTGCTGCAAGCAGTGGGCAGAGAAGTCTCTAAGGTCAACAGTGACTAGGCTAAAGACCTGGAAGTTTTCTGGAGAATAGGCACAAGACTTTAAGGAAATACTTAGGGCTCTAGCACCTCAAAAAGAAGAGGAAATATGTGGAGTTGAAGGAGAATGGCAGTAACTCAAAACAGGATACATGAGGACTATAGAACAGATATGAGGACGAGACGGCTATTATGGAAAAAAGGTACATACAGAAAGTTGGTGGTAGAATGAAGACGCCCATGAAGTCATTAAAGAAAAGGAGTGCAGAAAAAAGTGGGAGATAAAAAAGACAGACCAGGAAAAGATGCTAAGAGCAGCTACAATAGCGAAGAACAAGGCATCAGAGGGACTCTTACCAATTTCTGGAAACCAACTCAGTAGATGGTATAAAGAAGCTCTTATCAGGTTACAATGCAAAGACAAAAACATAAAGAAAATAGCAAATACCCATCATAAGGGATGCCAGCAACACCCTGCACACCAGTCCACAGGGCATCAATGGCAGATGGAAAAAGTACTTCCAGCAGCTTCTGAATGAGAAAAAACCCACAGAAGCTATACTGCCCCAAATACAGTCTGGGATGAAAGATGAAAAGGATCCCACCATAGAAGAAGAACTGCACTAAAGAAAATGAAATGCAAGAAAGCAGCTGTCTCAGATGAGGTCACAGCAGATATGATCAAGATGTTTGATGAGCTAGGGGAGAAAAGTCTAGCAGCATGGAGAGAAAGGCATTTGCCATATGCCAGTGTACAAGAACAAAGTGGTTGTTAACAACTGTGGGCTTTATTGAGGTACCAAACACTTGTCACTGCATGAATATACTGGAGAGGGTGATTGATAAATGAACAACAGAGTAGTAGAAGAAGTAGAAAGTAAGATGGGAGATGAATGGTTCAGATTCAGATTAGGATGCAGCACAACTGACCTGATGTTTGCAGTGAGACAAAGAAGCTAGATATGAGGAAAGAATCCAGCGAGGCATTCTTAGACTTGGAGAGCTGATTTGGGTACTCAAGTGATGGTTCAAAATCCCAGAAACATTGGTAGAAATAGTGTAGGCTATGTACAGGGACCCAATGGCACAAGTATGAACATTGTTCTGGCTCACAGAGGGGTTCCTAGTGGGAGTGGGTGTGCATCAGGGTTCAGCTCAGTGCCCACTGCTATTCGTACTGGTGATGGATTACATTAGCAGGTCAGAGGGGACAGATCAACAAAGTTGCTTTATGCAGGCGATGTGGCATCATTGGCAGATTCTGAACAAAATCTTCATCAAAGGAAACGGGAATGAAATGAAAAGCAGAAGGCAAACAGCATAAAACTTAGTACAGGTAAGACAGCTGCAATGGAAGTAAATGGGAGAATTAGAGAACCTGAGAGAAGAGGTTAACAGTCTCAAGTATCTGGGAGGGGTGGTTGAGGAGAAGGAAAATCTAAATGACGAGGTCCAAGTTAGAACCATAGGGGCTGCAGCCAATTGGGAAAGAGTGTCAAGAGAAGTTTGTGACAGAATGTCAAAGAAAATGAAATGTAAGGTGTGCAAAACAGTGGTGAGACCAGTACTACCATAATGTACGGAAGCCTGTCCAGCACCAGTACTACCATAATGTACGGAAGCCTGTCCAGCACCAGTACTACCAAAATGTAGGGAAGCCTGTCCAGCACCAGTACTACCATAATGTACGGAAGCCTGTCCAGCACCAGTACTACCATAATGTATGGAAACCTGTCCAGCACCAGTACTACCATAATGTATAGAAACCTGTCCAGCACCAGTACTACCATAATGTATGGAAACCTGTCCAGCACCAGTACTACCATAATGTATAGAAACCTGTCCAGCACCAGTACTACCATAATGTACGGAAGCCTGTCCAGCACCAGTACTACCATAATGTACGGAAGCCTGTCCAGCACCAGTACTACCATAATGTACGGAAACCTGTCCAGCACCAGTACTACCATAATGTACGGAAGCCTGTCCAGCACCAGTACTACCATAATGTACAGAAGCCTGTCCAGCACCAGTACTACCATAATGTATGGAAACCTGTCCAGCACCAGTACTACCATAATGTATAGAAACCTGTCCAGCACCAGTACTACCATAATGTACGGAAGCCTGTCCAGCACCAGTACTACCATAATGTACGGAAGCCTGTCCAGCACCAGTACTACCATAATGTATGGAAACCTGTCCAGCACCAGTACTACCATAATGTATGGAAACCTGTCCAGCACCAGTACTACCATAATGTATAGAAACCTGTCCAGCACCAGTACTACCATAATGTATGGAAACCTGTCCAGCACCAGTACTACCATAATGTATAGAAACCTGTCCAGCACCAGTACTACCATAATGTACGGAAGCCTGTCCAGCACCAGTACTACCATAATGTACGGAAGCCTGTCCAGCACCAGTACTACCATAATGTACGGAAACCTGTCCAGCACCAGTACTACCATAATGTATGGAAACCTGTCCAGCACCAGTACTACCATAATGTACGGAAGCCTGTCCAGCACCAGTACTACCATAATGTATGGAAACCTGTCCAGCACCAGTGCTACCATAATGTATGGAAACCTGTCCAGCACCAGTACTACCATAATGTACGGAAGCCTGTCCAGCACCAGTACTACCATAATGCATGGAAACCTGTCCAGCACCAGTACTACCATAATGTATGGAAGCCTGTCCAGCACCAGTACTACTATAATGTATGGAAACCTGTCCAGCACCAGTACTACCATAATATATGGAAGCCTGTCCAGCACCAGTACTACCATAATGTACGGAAGCCAGTCCAGCACCAGTACTACCATAATGTACGGAAGCCTGTCCAGCACCAGTACTACCATAATGTACGGAAGCCTGTCCAGCACCAGTACTACCATAATGTATGGAAACCTGTCCAGCACCAGTACTACCATAATGTACGGAAGCCTGTCCAGCACCAGTACTACCATAATGTACGGAAACCTGTCCAGCACCAGTACTACCATAATGTATGGAAGCCTGTCCAGCAGTTGAGGAAGCTAGAGAAGATTGAGATAAAACGTCTGACATGCATGGTAGGATGCACACTTTGGAACAGATGAAGAAATGAAGACATCAGAGCACAAGTCTAAGTTGCTCCAATTGCAGAGAAGGTCGAGGAGAACAGATTATTGTGGTTTGATCACATGTGCAAGAGAGCAGAAGACAATCTAGCAAAGATGATGTGGGACAGACAGGAAAAAGGCAAGAGGAAATGAGGGTGTCCAGCAAAGAGCTATATGGACTGTGTGACAGAAGACCTGTGATAGTTAGGCATAACTGTCAAAGAAGGTAGGAGACTGATACTGAATTGACAGAGATGGTAACAGCTATGCAATATCCCAACCCTGTACAGAGAAACGGGGAAAAATGGGGTTGTTGATGATAATTATATTGCAAGAAGATATGTAACAACATTTAAAAAGTAGGGAAAAAAGACCTTCAAAAGTACTAGAAAATGAAGGCAAGCATACTACACAGCTTTTTGTACCATGATAAGTATTTTTCCATTCTGCCACATGTGGAGAGGGGGCTAATTTCTGGAAGTTGTTGCAGGCCATTCAGAAAATCCAGGCTATACCCTCAACACACAAAACATACTACCCTACATCAGCATATACATTAATTAAAATTGTCTAGATGTCAGCTGAATTCCATGGTTACAGTGGAATTTAACATAGCAATGATGCATATTAAAGCCTAAACAGTCTAATTGGGCAAGGGAGGGGCAGACAGCCCTGCCTTTAAATGTCAACGCCTGATACCAGGAGGTTTGAAGTTTCTGTCTAGCTGAGAACATTTCAATTTAACAAGAAGTTTTTTTTTTTGTTTCTGTCTCATCCCTTTGGTGATGTTCTCTTCAATATGCACTACTTGGCAATATCTGTTCATAAGAGTGGGTGGGAGGCTGGCATAATGGTTACAGTGTTTACCTTACAGACACAAGTGCAGGGTTTGATTCTCAGATGGGGCAATTGGCTAGGCTTAAAATGGCCCACAAGGGCACTTAGCCTAGTACGAACCTATAAGATGTAGAGTAGAATAATTTCCTGCTTTTTTTTACATTTACCACTCCATAGCTTTTTTTGCTGAAACTCTATTTATGTTTGAATACTTTCTTTCTTGCCTAGTCACTGTGCCATTTAACCAGAGTATTAACCAGCTGTGACCATTAACAGTTAGTGACATTGTGTGATAGTTCTGCCTTCTCCCAGTCCCACATTTTCCTAAACATCAGCTTCACACTACAGTTATCTACTTGAAAAGAGTATGACAGGTGTGTGTAAATAACTTCATTTGTGATCTTTCACTGTTACACACCATAGCTTACCTAGTCCTATGTCTCACCAAAATTTACTTGCTGCTAGACCTGATCATAAGCTTATGTACCTGACTCAGTTCATCAAAGACCGATCCCTTTTCACCAGAAGTATTCTGTATACATGAGGCGGGTGGGGGATAAAGTCCTTAGAAACAGAGGGAAGAGGGAATACCCCCCCCCAAAAAAAATCTTTTATTTTACCGCTTTTGTAGGGGCTGAATGTCAGTGAATACCAATTTTGATAACTTCAGGTTACAATGAACTGTCATGATTCCACTGTTCAATTACAATAATTCTGTTCACTGTGCCTTTTTCCATTTGGTTTGAGTGTCTTTCTCAAGAAATAAATGTATGCTTACTTTTGGCATACTGCTCAGTCTACTAAGTACATTTACTTTATTTAAAATGCAACTGCATCTCAAGGCATATTATTGTACTGTTTCCATGGCCATTCTGTACACTTATATTTTATTCTGACTCTGCATAAAGAGAACCAGATGTATAGTCCCCCCCCCAACCAGGTTAATACACAACAAATTAAAAACAAACAGTTTCCTCTCTTAAATCCCTGTTTTGCGTGGTTTTGCCTGTTTTTGTGCATAGCGCAACAACGGGAAGCGTTGCCTAATTGGGTTTAAACTATTCCTGGCTCCACAAAGTCTGCTCTTCACTTTTTCCCTTAGAACTGCTCTATCTCTCAATTTAAACACCATATTCTCATTCTAAGGCCCTTCACTGGTCCAAATAAGTAATCTTACAAGTTAGCACTATTAAACCATAAGCACTACTTACTCTTATACTCTCTATGATTACCTTGTCCCCTATTGGTCTGTCTTAATTCAGTTTCCTTATATTACTCTAGCATGTCCAAAGGTCAGTCAATGGTTTCCTCTCCAGTCCAGCTGGTGAATCTGGGAATTTTGAGGCAATGTTACAACTGTCTCATGTACACGGACAACCCTCTCCTCCTCCAAACAGGTTCAAATATATGTGAGAGATGCAACCATACAGCCAAACTGGAGGCTGAGCTCTCTCATCTCAAAACTGGTGAAACCAGTCAGGAGGAGAAGGTAACCTCACACAACACAATTCCAGTATCACATAGTCCCACCACATCAGCGAACCAAACACATAAATACACAAAACATACTGGAGGCTCTAAATAAAAATCTACCTAAGCAACAGAGACCTCCAAAGCAGACATCCAAGCAAACGCTACCCCAAAACAAAACACGCACAACACATAGCCCACAAAGTCAGTGTGCCAAGCAGCCACAGCCCTTAAGGCTGAATAACACACCTGATACTCTTGTAATAGGTGACTCTATTGTCAGACACACTGACGTCCCGCTCACCAGGCTGAATAAAGAGAAGGTCACAGTGAGCTGCCTGTAGGGTGCTAGGATCCGCCACATAACGCAAGCACTCAGGTCACTCCAAAGCAAATACAAATATGACTCAGTCATTGTACATGCTGGTGTGAATGACCTGAGACGTACCTTCCTGGACTACATGAAAAGAGACATAGAGGAGCTCTCTGATCATGTAGCCCAGGCCGGTATGACCCTGACCTTGAGCAGCATCTTACCGTCACCCAGAATGATGCCAAAGTACAAATACAAAATGATCGATTTTAACAATTGGCTAAAATTTTGGTGTCATTCTAAGGGGATCCAGTGTCTGTCAGCCTGGGATGACATGCTCGACAAGCCACGTTGCTTCACTAGGGATGGCTTGCACCTGTCACCACTGGGCTTTTGGATATTGGCAAAGGCTCTTGCCACCCCCATAGTGCCTTTTTTAGGCAAGGCTCAAAAGTCAAACCCACCTCCATAGACAGCACAAGAAACAAGAAACTAAGGCTAATGCTGCTAAACGCCAGACGTATTAACCTCAAGATGCATGCACTCAAAGCTCTCCTCAGTATGGAGAACATCGATATCTGTGCAGTGACAGAAACCTGGTTCAAGGCTCCAGAGAGCACCCCAGCACTACCAGGTTATACCTCATATCATGCTTTTCGGCCCCAAAACCTGGACCAAACCACAAAAGGAGGGGGAGTTTCCATATTTATCAAGGATATCCACACCTCCAGGTTAGTGGCATTGCATGAAGTATCGGAGACCATCCATGTGCAAGTCTGCTTTTCAGTTTATAGCATCCTACAGACCACCCTCTCAAAGTCAGGAATCCTACTCGGCTTTCCTGAAAACATTAGAGAACATGAAGATCTCTCCAAACATCATTATATTGGGCAACTTCAACTACCCAAACATAGACTGGGAGCACTACTCAAGCCCCAGCACCTTAGCCCAAAGGTTCCTAGAAATTATAAACTCAAATGCTATGGAACAACTAGTCACCACTCCCACAAGAGGGGATAACATACTAGACCTGATCATTACCAACATGGGGACTCTATGCTCCACACCTGAAGTATATCCCTCATTGGTAAGATCAGACCATAAATTAATTTCACTGGATGTCCACATCCCCACCCCACCCCCAGCCCAGAAAACCACAGTGAAAAACTTCTCAAAAGCAAACTTCTCACTTCTCAAAACCAAAGTGGAATCCTTCAAGGCCCCAGGGCCAGTGGAAACTACAGCCCAAACTGCACAATCCTATATAAACACATTCTACGGACATCTCCAGGAATGCATGGATCATGCTATCCCAAACAAAACCAAAACCCAAACATCCAAAGGCAGACGTCCAGTCTGGTGGACCCCAGCCATAAATAAACGCCACCCCTTGATTTGAGTATGAACCTATGAACCTATGAACTGAGCAGTATGCCAGAAGGAGGAAGATACTACATGATAGAGCAAAATCCCTAATAGGGAAGGCATCTCTGATCAGTACTAGCAAAAAATTACGATCCCTCATAAAATCCTCCAAGGCCAGCTTTGAGAGAAAAATTGCTCAGGACACTAAGGACAATCATAAGGCTTTTTTCAGTTATGTTAAGAACCTGGGATGCAACTCCCAGACTTGTTCTGAGTTGATTCTAAATGACAACAAATACACTGAACCCACAGACATTGCCAATATCCTGGCAGACAGGTTCAGTGCAAACTTCTCCACCCACTTCCCCCCAAAAAAAGAGCAAGTATCTATCCCGGCAGAGGGCTGCCTCCCAAACATCTCTGATGCTCAGGTGAAGGCTGCCCTCTCCAAAGCAAAAAACACTGTTTCCATGGGACCAGATGGCATCCCGGGTTGCGTCCTACATGAACGCCAAGAAGAACTAATCCCTCAAATAAAACAGCTGCACAATCTCAGCCTCACTACAGGATATGTGCCCACAGAATGGCGTACGGCAACAGTGGTCCCACTCCACAAAGGTGGAGCCTCTACGGACCCTGGAAACTATCGCCCCATAAGCCTGACTAGCTTAGTCTGCAAGGCTATGGAGAGGATCATCATGGAGCTTATAAACAAAGACATTGGGGACTTACAGACACTAGATCCTACCCAGTTCGGCTTCGTCAAGGGCAGATCCTGCCTTTTGAACCTGGTTGACTTCTTCAAAACAGTCACCAAAGCCATAGATGAAGGGAAGGTAGTCCACACAGCCTATCTGGACCTAGCAAAGGCATTTGACACAATACCCCACTCCGGCATCATAGATGAGCTATCCAGCTTAAATATAAACCCCTATGTCACAAGATGGGTCACAAACTGGCTCAAAGACAGAACCCACAGAGTGAGAGTTGCTGGAGCCATGTCAGACTCGAAACCGGTCACAAGTGGCATCCCACAAGGTTCTGTCCTGGGACCACTCTTGTTCGGTATATACTTTTCCGAGGTACAGGCCAACGTGGGAGGACTATGGCTCACCAAGTTCGCAGACGACTGCAAACTAGGCGCCATAATCAACTCTCCAGCTGACACAAACATCCTTCAAAAAGGTCTCACAGAGACGGATAACTGGTGCCAGAGCCATGGTCTAAAGCTAAATGCCAAAAAGTGTATAGTCATACCCTTTGGCAAAAACAATGTGCCCACAAATTACCACATAGGCGGTAACCCATTAAGTACAGAGAAAGAAATTAGGGATCTGGGGACCCAAGTTGATAGCAATCTCTCCTTTGACAACCACATTGCCAAAGTGGTTAGAAAGACCTTTTACATAGCCCACCTCATCATGAAAGGATTCAACTCTAGATCAAGAGAGGTAATCGTGCCCCTTTATTCATCCCTCATCAGGCCCATCATAGAATACAGTGCCCCTTTTGGGATGTACCTTACCCGACACCTGCAGCAATTGGAAAGTCCCCAAAAGTACCTCAACAAGAGGATCAAGGGACTCAAACAGATGCTATATGCTGCTCGGTTAAAAAAACTCCAGCTCTACTCAGTTGCATACCGCCTACTTCGAGGTGATCTATGCCTGACGTATAAAGCTATGTCCAATCCAGAATTAATGGACATGCTCCACCTCAGTAAATCTAAATCCCTTAGTGCCACACGCTCGAGGGACTTGAACCTCAGCACTGAAATAAATAGAACTTGCTGGAGGGACAGATTCATAACCCAGAGGCTCCCTTCGCTCTGGCATAGAATTCCAATTCATGTTAGGCAGAGCACCTCACTGAATCTCTTCAAGAAGAATCTTGATGAGTGGATGGGGGATCGTAGGTTTGCCCCGGGGATTACTTCCGTGTCACTATTAGACAGAGGCACAGCAAACTAAACCTTAAAAAGGGCACAGTATACTCAAATCAAGGGGTGGCGTAAGCCAAACAAAATCGGGCTAGGCTTATAATTGCCCCAGGGCAGATAGCCTAGTATGAACCTATAAACCTATGAACAAACCATAGCAATCAAGTTTGAATTGTGGATTTTTTTGCAGAGGACCCAGGCTATTACTTTGCAACACTCATCATCATCATCATCTTCTTTTGGCTGTTCCCGTTAGGGGTCACCACAGCAGATCACCCGTTTCCATTTCTTCCTGTCCTCTGCATTTTGCTCTGTCACACCAACCACCTGCATGTCCTATCTAACCACATCCATAAACCTTATCTTAGGCCTTCCTCTTTTCCTGTTACCTGGTAGCTTCATCCTTAGCATCTTTTTCCCAATATACTCAACATCCCTCCTCAGCACATGTCCAAACCAATGTAATCGTGCCTCTCTGGCTTTGTCTCCAAACCTTCCAACCTGGGCTGACCCTCTAATATACTTATTCCTAATCCTGTCCACCCTCGTCACACCCAGTGCAAATCTTAACATCTTTAATTATGCCACATCCAGCTCAAACTCCTGACTTTTTGTTAATGCCACTGTCTCCAACCCATATAACATAGCTGGTCTCACTACCCTCTTGTAGACCTTCTCTTTCACTCTTACAGATACTCGTCCATCACAAATCACTCCTGACACTCTTCTCCACCCACTCCATCCTGCCTGTACTCTCTTCTTCACTTCTCTTCCACACTCACCGTTACTCTGAACTATTGACCCCAAGTATTTAAACTCATCCACCTTCGCCACCTTTACTCCTTGCATCCTCACTATTCCTCTATCCTCCCTCTCATTCACACACATATATTTTGTCTTAGTCCTGCTGACCTTCATTCCTCTTCTCTCTAGAGCATATCTCCATCTCTCCAGGGTCTCCTCCACCTGTTCTCTACTCTCACTACAGATCACAATGTCATCTGCAAACGTCATAGTCCACGGGGACTCCTGTCTGATCTCGTCTGTCAACCTGTCCATCACCATTGCAAATAAGGAAGGGCTCAGAGCTGATCCTTGATGTAACGCCACCTCCACCTTAAACGCATCTGTCACTCCCACCACAGACCTCACCACTGTCTCACTACCCTCGCACATATCCTGCACCACTCTTACATACTTTTCTGACACTCCTGACTTCCTCATACAATACCACAACTCCTCTCTAGGCACCCTGTCATATGCTTTCTCTAAGTCTACAAACACACAATGCAACTCCTTCTGACATTCTCTGTACTTTTAATCTGGTTAAAAACTCCACTGCCATTTCACCTAACCACCTCCATGCTTCCACAGGTATGTCATCTGGGCCAACAGCCTTTCCATTCTTCATTCTCTTTATAGCTATCCTTACTTCCTTCTTGCTAATCCATTGTACTTCATGATTCACTATCCGTACATCATCCAACCTTCTCTCCCTCTCATTCTCTTCATTCATCAACCCCTCAAAGTACTCTTTCCATCTCCTCAACACACTCCTCACTTGTGAGTACATTTTCCTCGTTATCCTTTATCACCCTTACCTGCTGCACATCTTTCCTAGCTCGGTCCCTCTGTCTAGCCAATTGGTACAGGTCCTTTTCTCCCTCCTTAGTGTCCAACCTTTCATACAACTCTTCATATGCCTTATCGTTAGCCTTCGCCACCTCTCTCTTTGCCATGCACCTCATCTCCTTATACTCCTGTCTACTTTCTTCATCTCTCTGACAATCCCACTTCTTCTTTGCCAACCTCTTTCTCTGTATACTCTCCTGTACTATTACTTTGCAGGACTGTACAGTGTAATTGAAATTATAAGCTTATGTGTAGGGCTTGCACAGACTTGGCAGTAGTTCGTTACATTGTTTCTTACCAGTTGACCAAAGAACATTCTTCACTGCTGTTTCTAAATTAGGAACAGAAGGAAGAGGAAAAGGCTGCATACCCACAATACTACCCGAACAAAATGAAACCTGTGCAGTCAGGTTGATCACAGCTATTAAGTTATGCTCAGGTCTTTTTGACAATTTATCAGGTTACACCACTATTGCATGAACAGCTATCAGTGCAGGGCTGACCACTTCAGAGCAAATTTGTACACATATTTTATGCCTCTAGTTCAGCTTGTCATTCTGTTGTGATGTACCTGTTAGTCTGTGTAAATATTGGAAGAGCATTGCACCACAAATAACAATATTTCATCTAGGTTTTCGAACGTGCTAAATGAATAAGTAGCTTCAGAACATCAGCTTCAATAACAGGCTTTTGCCTACTAAATCCACAAAATATAAACGTAAAGCTTTGCTGTTGTGAAAATAAAATGGTGTTATAATTCCACAGCTTTAAAACAGATAGATACCATAAAAATAGAGCAAACGAACATAAAAGTGAAGAACCCTTCTGATGTAAACAACGAACAAGCGCTTTCAGCTTTTTCAAGCCTTCGTCAGATCCAAAAACAAAATTTGTGGTGCAACACTCTTCCAATATTTACACTGCCTTTGTTCTTCTGTGTGTCCTTTAGTGGAATTTGCTTATTTTTTTGGTACCTGTTAGTCTTTGAGCATAAGTGTAGACTTCAGAGCAAATTTGCACAAATACTTTATGCCTCTAGTTCAGCTTGTCATTTATAGGTTAGCAGTAGACTAACTGTCCTTCTAAGCCTAGCCAATTATTCCTTGGGAGACTCAAACCCTGGATCTTGTGTTTGGAAGGCAAGCAACTTAACCATTAGGCCACCCTCCCAACTATTGTGATGTACCTGTTAGTCTTTGAGCTGGGAGCATAGGTATATATAGAGACATGGTAAAGCAACCTTATGTTGTGAAATTGTTTCTGAAGAACTCAAGACAGGAAATGCACCTTTACCATTCATTTGAACTAGGCTGATTTTTTTTTTCCTTGAAGCAATACAAACAAGTGCTCAGTGTACTACAGTCGTTAAAGTGATCCTAGGAAAACACTGACAGGCTTCATGATTCCACTAATGTTTTTTGAAAGGCTGACCCTTGTTTGTCATGTTTGTTGTATTTCTGCTTTTAAGTAAGAATAACAGCAATTAGTGTCCAAACAGTATGAGATAAATCTTTGCAGAATTTAATACTGTTTTCCATTGAGTCAATGCTTTTTTGTCTTGAATGCAAGCTTATTTGTCTTAATTATAAATATCTACCCATACTGTTTGCATTAACTGCTGGTAGTGTTTTCTCAGTTATTTTGTAAAGAGTTTCAAGTTAACTTGCAATTAAACATTGCAGTGCATTAGATGTAAACAACTGGAGGGAAGGAACAGGTAGCCTTAGAAAGAGCACAGGGCTTCAGCAAGTACTTTAGCTGGATTGGATGGCACTGTAGCACACCTCATGGGTAGTAACACCCTGCTAGTACTTTCAGAATGGCCATACATAGATCTATGTAATATTATTATGACTGGGTAAGTCGTTTATCTGTTCACAGTGTGAGCACATCCATAATAATATAAACTGAAATGTGCACAACAGAATTTATTGCATTTACTTCTAGTAGGCTTCACTGCATGTAGCTGACATCCAACATGTTGACCACTAACACCCTAAATAATTTCCCTGACAGTGTTTCTTCTATTAATGTACTTGAACAGAAAAATGCAATCCTTGTCTGTACTGTATTATTTATTTATTTATTATTTTATTTTACATTTGTTTACTGGGAAAGTCCAACTGGACATGTGTCCTTTTTGAATGGAGGCCCGGGGACAAAAGCTCCAAGACATGAAGTACGTAGCAACAATAATATCAGAGTAGATAATATAATAACATTGGAAATATAGTACACTCATGATATTTGTAGTTACATTCAGAGTAACAGACATTAAACAAAGTCAGTAGTTAAATATGCAGAGACATCTATTTTGGCAGATGTAGTGATAATAATAACTATTTACAAAGAGTTATATTTACCCCAGTATAGTGTATCTCTTTTCCCAATGGCTATGCAACTATTATATGTATTCTTATATTTATTAATAAGTAAGTATGTGTGTGTGTGTGTGTGTGTGTGTGTGTGTGTGTGTGTGTGTGTGTGTGTCTGTGGATGGGGAAATTTGCACATGAGGGATTGAGGGATGCAGGGAGCTTGTTTTACTTTTTGTTTGGGGGAGATGTTGTTGGATCACTTCTGAATGGGCAGTTTATATTATAAGGATTTTGTGCTAGCCCTTCATATTGGAACCTTTCTAGTGTTGTTACTATTCAATGATATCTGCCCACTGGAAAACTGCCATGGTCCATTGCAAAGTAAACTCAGTATTCTGTGAAGCATAACAATGTTTGGAAGCTAAAGGTATTGTCTTTGCCAGACTGTAAAGAGATTGAATCATATGGGAATATGTTTGGAATGTGAGGTGCTGCCTGTATTTATGTGCTTAATTGTGCTTTTAGTTATACAATATTAAAATCATGTATTACCCCTGTGTATAACATGTATTGTTTGCTTTACAGCACCACATTGTTGTTATTTAATTTGCCTCTTTGTTTAAGCAGCAGGGAGACTGGGAATGACCTACTATGTAGCAGATGCAGGCATAGGCTGGCTTCTGGGATGACTAGTTGTGCATTGTACACCATACGTCAACATTAGCTGCTTCTTTCATGGCATTCAGGACACTCTGCCATGTCAGCTGACTATGTGTTTCATACTTTAATTCCCTTTCTGTAGAGAAATTACCAATGAGATCTGCCAAGTTAAAATACAGGTTCCATGTGAAGAGGCTCTCCCAGTCCTCAACCCCTAAGGGACCTCAGCCCTTGTGATTTATCAGGAACTAACCGCATCTGTCATAGCACCTGAACCTCCATACAACTCTGTAAAGAGTTATCAGAGCAGCTGTGCCATGGACACAATTCCTCAACCTATAAGAGATGCCTGTCTGCTCATGCCAATAGACCATACTGCAGTCGTCCATACAAAGTCCATCAGATGATGGCTCATTATTTATCTGTGGCTAGTACCAACATATGTGCAGGTAGTAATCAGTCCCCCTATTCCAGGGTCTATCCTGCATTGGCAGTTACCAGCATCTTGTTCTGCGCTATGACAATATAATTTCCTTGATCTATATACTCTGGTACCCTGTTCATTGACATGCCCTCTTTCTGATGTAAATGTGCCTCCCATGTGATATTCCTTTTATGTATTAGTACAGTGGTATTTTAGAGGTTGCAGCTTTATAGATACAGTTATTTTGGGTGCATCTTAATAGTCTATCACAGAATTGGCTATATACACTACCTGCAAGGCCTGTCTATTTAAACATGGCTGTAGATGCATGTGCAACTGCTATTGATTATACTTGAAAGAACGTTTTTCTTCTGCCATTTACTTTGTGTTTCACAACTTAGTGTGCCACCAATTTATGCAGCACAATGTGTGCCACAAACAGTCACCCTGTGAATGCCCATATGTCTTATGACATTTAATCCCACATCCTTCAAACACTTCTGATATTCTGTGTTCATACCATCTGCCAAGCACTGTGTCTGCCTGTTGGCATCTGCTCGCATCTAGGGGTTCGCAGTATGCTTGGCATTTTTTTCAACCACAACTCTGTGCTATAATTTTAGAATTAGGTCTTGTAGGGTGTACATACATGAAAAATAAATTTGCATTACCCAGAATTTTCTAAATTACCTGAAAGAGTAACAAAAATGGTTTGTTACTGAGCCAAGATGACTTTTTGTGAAGCAGTTAATGTTTTCTCACTTCTGATATATCATGATCAATGTTGCACCATTAGTATTCAACACACCAATTCTACTTATCACATTCAAGCGAGATATTAATGTAAATGCAAATCACATAGCTGGTTATTCATTGTTTTTACTTTTGTTGTCATCTTTATTCATATTTTTATGCACTGCATATAAATTCCTAAACAAACAACAGATATTTATGCATTGATCGTGTTCTCTTTAACTTTGCAGTTGCTGTATTTATAAGCATTGATTATTTAAATATTAAAAGTCATTCTTGCTATCATCTTCTGTTTACAAAACTTAATATATAATTCGAATTTTTAAAACTGTTTTTATATTAATCACAATTGTAAATATTTTAATTGCTATTACTGGAGTATTATGTTGCCATGAAATCATTTCTCATTCTGTTGCATCTATTTTATGTTACACTAATATAAATAGATCTTGTAAGTCCAGCAAACCATATTCTGTAATCGCAAATAACATTCAAACCAATAAATATGCCACTTGCTGTACTAATTATGAAAGAGTGCAGAGATGGGTGACAGTACAATATGTGATAAAAGTGAGCTGGGTGAAGACCAGAATAATATGCAGGAACCCCAAATCCAATTATAGAACTGGCAGCAGCATTCAATCAAAGTTGCACCCACTGAGAATTACAAACTTGTGTGGACAGGATTTATTTGTGCCATACATCTGGTATATTTCTGGATGAAATGCGAGTTTTTATTCCTAAATATCATGCTGTCCTTATGACAGTTTTGTGACCCCAAGGGAGACCAATATTAATATGGTTTATAGTCTTCCTTAGTTTTTCCAGTGGGTTTTTCTCAAATAAAACTCATAAAAAAGTCAGCTGTTTCAGAGCTCACTGCTTATGTGCTGCTAAATATACAATTCACTAGGCTCGTGACAGGTAAGTCAGTTCATCAAACAATATATCAGTTTACAAGCAAATGATTTTTCTCTTGGTGCAGCTCAAAGCATTACAAGCAGAATGATTTTTGCTAGATTGCATACTATTCAGAAAGAATTCAAACACCTGTGATATAAAACTAGTATTATTTTGTAAATCATTTTGAGGATTTCAAATGTTTAACAGAGCTTGGGGGATAATGAAATGAGCAGTCTTCTGGTATATATTTACTTGATTGCAAAGTCAGTGTGATTTTAAAAGAATGACTATTCCACAGTAACATAAATGCTTAACCAAAGGGGTTGAAGTCTGAGCTGGGCTACCTTTACCTCCCGCCCACACATATATATATATATATATAGGCAATGGCCTGTAAAGTTCTGAGAGTTTATCCATTTTTAATGTTCTATGAAGGTCTCAATTCCTACAAGCCTGCATCTGAGTCCTGTTTCCATCATCATCATCATCCCCCTTTTTCCCATTTTTCTACATGGGGTTTGGGTGATTCAATGCCACACTCCTACCTTCTTTGACACTCATGCCTGACAGTTACAGATCTTCTCCCACATAATCCATCCACTTCTCTGCTGGATATCTTTGTTTCCCCTTACCTTCTTCTTGTCCGTCCCAAATCTTCTTCACTAGATTGTCTTCTGCTTTTCTGCACTTGTGCCTGAATACCAACATTTGTTCTTTTTGATCTTTTCTGCAATTGGAGCTATGTTTGGCTTCTGCTCTTATGTCCTCATTTCTTCATCTGTCTTACAATGTTCATTCTACCACCATTCTAAAACAATTCATTTCCATGACCTCTAGGTTTTTCATCTGCACCTCCTTTACTGCCTAGTTTTCTGTACCATACAGTAGTACTGGTCACACCACTGTTTTGTACAACTTACTTTTCAGCTTCTTTGACATTCTTCTATCATACACTATACCTGATACTCTATGCCAGTTGGCTGCAGCCTCTCGGATTCTAGATTTAACCTCTTCATTCAGACTTTCCTTCTCCTCAACCACCCATCCCAGATACCCTTCTATCTCAATTCTTAGCTTCTTCTGATTTCCACAATTTGCTGCCATTACTACTGTCTTAGCTGTGCTCAGTTTCATCCCATGTGCCTTCAGGTTTGCATTCCATTCTCCTATCCTTTACTGAAGTTTTTGCTCAGAGTCTGCCTGTAATGCCACATCATCTGCATACAGTAACTTTGTTGATCTATTTGTTAATGTAGTCCATCACCGGTATGAGCAGCAGTGGGCTCAGAGATGAACTCTGGTGCATACCCACTCCCACTGGGAACCCCTCTGTGAGATAGAACACTGTTCATACTTGAATCATTGGGTCTTTGTACATAGCCTGCACTTATTCTACCAATGTTTTTGGGACTTCAAACCACCACAGTACTGCCAAAATCAGCTTTCCCTGGACCTTGTCATATGCATTTTCAAAGTCTAGGAGTGCCCAGTTGGATTCTTTCCTCATTTCTTGCTTCTTCTCAGCTCTCTGAGCCTCTGACTGAATGCCAAAAAATGCATCATCATCCCCTTTGGGGAGAATGACATCCCCACAAATGATCACATTAATATTAAGGTCCTAAGCATGCAATCAGTCGTGAGGGACCTGGGCACCCAGGTTGAGAGCAAACTGACTTTTGGCACCATATTGCCTCCATTGTACAGGCAGTTTTCTACATGGCCCACCTCATAAGTAAGGATATCTTATCCAGGGACAAGGTGGTCATAACATCCCTGTATTCTTCCCTTATAAGGCCCATTTTTGAGTTCAGTGCCCTTTTTGGCATGTATCTCACAAAGCACATGCAGCACCTGGAGAGACCCCAGAAGTTCCTCGCCAGGGGAATCCAGGGCCTAAAACATCTACCCTACACAGTAAGGCTAAAAGCCCTGTCCCTCTAATCAGTCTTCTACAGACTCCTCAGAGGTGACCTCTGTCTGGCATACAAAGCAATCTCAGACCCCGCCTTGATGGGACTGCTGCATATCCACAAGTCAAGCTCCACATGAGTAACCCACACGAACAACCTCAACCTGATCTGTGACATCAACAGAACTTGTTGGTGGAACAGATTTGTGTCCTAGAGACTCTCCCATCTGTGGAATAGACTCCCTCTCCATGTCAAGTAGAGTACCTCATTAACCCTTTTAAGCACAACCTGGATAACTGGATGGGGAACAGAAAATACACCTCTGGGATTCCACCTGTGTCCCTGCTGGACAGTGGCATCAGGTGCTGACTTGTTGGAACATGGGCTAAATTCTTGGCTAAGCTTGTAAGGGCCCATTCATACTCCTTTAATTCTAAAATATTATTGATGTCACCTCCCCTCATACCTAAATTCATTGCACATATTGCCCTAAATTTAAAAACATGGCCCTCTTGTAAGGGCCACAGGGCCAATAGCCTAGTAACTTCCTATGATCCTATGATCATTCTCACTGCAAATATTGGGTCAGTTGTGCTGCATCCTGATCTGAATCTGAACAGCTCATCTCCCATCTTACTTTCTACTACTCTGCATATCCGTTTATCAGTCACCCTCACCAGAACTTTTGTGCAATGTGCCATGAGTTTGAAGCCTCTGTACTGCCCACAGTTGTGGATGTCCCCTTTGTTCTAGTACACTGACACTAGTATGCTTATTCTGCAGTCATCTGGGATACACCTTTCTCTTCACACTGCAATGAGTACCCTCTGGAGCCATTTCTCCCCTATCTCACGCAGCATCGTTATCACATCTGCTGTGACCTCATCTGACCCTGCTGTTTTCCCTGATTTCATTTTCCTTAGTGCTGTTCTTATTTTTTTTAGGGTGGGCTGCTCTTCTTCTCTCATCATAGGCTGTGTCTGGGGCAGTACAGCTTCTGTGAGTTTTTGCATTCAGAAGCTGCTGGAAATACTCCTTCCATCTGCCTTTGATGTCCTGTGGACTGATGATCAGGTTGTTGCTGGCATCTCTTATGAAGGGTAGCTGACTATCTTCTTTATGTTTCTGTCTTTGCCTTGCAACCTGATATAGTTTCTTTGTGCCATCTTGCGAGTCACTTTTCAGAAGCTGGTGGAGTGCCTGTGATGCCCTTTTCTTTGTTATTGCAACTTCTTTCTTGACGTCTTTGTTAGCCAGCCAGTATTCCTTGCTAGCCTGGTCAGTCTGTTCTATCTCCCAGTTTTTCCTGCACTCCCTTCTTCTGAGTACTTCTGGACTTCTGCATTCTACCACTGGCTTTCCTTTTATACCTTATTTCCATACCTGCATCGGCTATATATCTGTTCTGTCGACATCACACATGCTGTTCTGAGATGCTGCCGTTCTTCTTCAACTTCACCTATTTCTTCCTCTTCTTGAGGTGATACAGCCCTGAGTAATTCCTTGAACTGTTGTTCTTTCTCTCCAGTCAATTTCCAGGTCTTCAGCCTGGTCTCTGTTGACTTTAGAGCCTTCTCTGACCATTGCTTGTAGCTGATTGTGGCAACTAGTGGTTTATGCTGTGGTCTGACTGTTTCACTGGGGATGACTTTGCAATCACTGATTCTCTGCAAGTGTACTTTCCTTACTAGAAGGAAGTCTACCTGAGTTTCATGTTGCCCACTCCTGTATGTGATCTTGTGACCATCTCTCTTTCTGAACCATGTGTTGGCCATTTGCCAGACAAAAGTCTAGAATGGCTTTTCCTTCTTTATTCCTGTTGTTATTCTCATGTGGACTCAGGAAGTCCTCATATCCTGTTCTCTCTGTCCCAATATGTGCATTTAAGCCACCCATTATCAACACCAATTCATGTTGTCCTACTTTATCTTGTAGGTCCTGCAACTGCTGTATGAAAGCAATCTTTTCCCTACTATCACAACCCTGCTCTGGGGCATAGGCTAAGATTATGAATACTGCCCTATCATTACATTGGAGTCTGACTGCCATGAGTCTGCCACTAATCCAGATGATATTCCTCACTATCTTTTGAAACATCTCTTTCTCACCAAAATTCCCACACCATTATTAGCCTGTCCTCTTCCTCCTGAGCAGCAGAAGCTGGATCCCAAGTCAAGTATCTTTGCTGCCCTGCCCTTCCCTCTTGTCTCTTGGATACATAGCCTACATAGAATGTCCAGCCTCCTCCATGCCGTCATCATGTCATCCACTTCCAAGCTCCATCCTGTCAGTGAACCTACATCGAGTGTAGCAATTCTTAGATCATGTTTGGCAGTTTGATTGGTTTTATGTCTTTTACTCAACAGAGCTATCTGAGGCCCAAGCTGGACAACTGGACACCGTCCATCCAGTAGCTTATTGACTTAGAGCTGCTGGGTTTTACGGTGGGAACACACTGGACAATAGGGGCACATACAACCCTCTTACTGTTAGCAAGGGTCCCTGACTTAGATTGGAGTAGGCTGGGACCTCAACCCACTTATCACAGGCAAATACCCTTGCTCATTTGGTGACATTAGTCACCATGACCAAATCACCTAGAGCCATATGTTACATCGTCAAGTGGCTAGCCCTGCCATGGCATGCAATCTGTGATCCATGTTGTCTTATCTTGAGGATATTGCGCACCACAGTAGATGCCCAAGCAGTTAATCTGTACAGCTTTTTTCCCTTTAGGGCACCATGTAGAATCTGTGCTGCTGCTGCCTACAGCTCCATTTGATGGCGGGTTTGAGATGGAAACACTCAGCATGTTTTTCAGAGGTGGGAAGAACCCCGCAGAGACACAGGGTGAACATGCAAACTACAAACAGGCACTGGCCGGAGGTCAGGATCAAACCTTGTACCTTGCTCATGGGAGGTGAAGTTTTTCCTTCAGTCTCCTCTAGCATGGTCTACAACTTTACTTAAAACACATGTATGTATGATGAGTGCAAACACAGACACACACACACACACACACATACACACACACACACACACACACACACACACACACACACACACACACACACACACACACACCTTCACCTTCATAGTAACTAACATTCTGTCTTAAAGACATTTAATATTTTTACTGCTACTCGCAGCTGCTTGATTTTGACCTGAAATGTGGTGAAATTAGTCTGTTCTGAATGAATCCATTTAGCTCATCAACAGGCAGCAGAGTGGTACAGCAGTTAATATTGTTGTCCCACAGCAACAGGTTTTCTGGTTCAATTCTCTGCAGTGGTGCCTTCTGTGTGGAGTCTGCATGTCCTTCCTGCATTTGTGTAGGTCTCTATGCATGGTCCAGTTTCCTCCCATATTCCAAAGACATGCATCTTTGTCCCAGTCGGACTCTCCTGGTAAACAAATGTTAAATAGATAAAAATAACTCCTTAAAACATAAACTAAACCACATTTAAGGACATTACTTATGTCCGGATTACAAAATGCATTAAGTTATAACCAGATATATTTTCAATGTGCATATGGTTGCCAGCACTGTTTCTTATTTTAGGAAGTGCACAGATACCACTCCTTTTCTGAACTAAAATATAATTTTTTTTTGCACAACTATATAAACTCTAGTTTGTCTATCAAGGAAAGTAAACAGTCAACAATGGTATTCTCTTCACCAGCTCTGTAGTGTAAAGGAAGGGATCCTGGCTATGAAACAGGCGACCAAGGTTCAGGGAGCCTCCTATGAAACAGGTGACCAAGGTTCAGGGAGCCTGGCTATGAAACAGGCGACCAAAGTTCAATCAGTGGTCTCAGCAATGGAGCAACTGATGAGGGATGGGAGCAGAATGAAGTGGGTCTGCTGTCTCACTTCTCACTCTCTCAGGTACAGGGATTATGTGCCTGTGAGGAGTGTAAATGCTGCATTGTTTCTGAATACTGGAGAACACAGCAGAGTGCACATGAGGACAGCATGGGACAAGACCATAGAAGAGGCAACATTCTACAGTGGAGGTGGAGCATAGCCTCATAACAGCCCCACTGCAAGATCCTTGAGAGAGGGGTTCCTAAGATAGACACATCACCATAGAGGTGATAATGTTTGCTTCACAGGCTAGATGATCGAAAAGCAAGCCTGAAACCAACATGGGGAGACAGAGTGTAAAGTTCCATTTGGTTTCAGTCTTTTTTTTTTTTTGCTCATGATGCTGTGTTTGATAGTGATATCTACACTGTATATTCTCAGGTACTGCATTTAAAAAAGCCATTGCTTTTTTGAGGCCTGGATACAGTAGCCAAAATAGTAATGAATCATGCCACATTCTGATAAAACTAAGTATTGTTTCCTTTGCAAAATGCATACAGGATGAGTCAGACCCGAAGTTTTTTGCTGCAGAGAACAAATAACAGCTATCTCACTCTAGACATCTAGCATTGTAGTATAACGTTTGTATGATACCAGCATGATATCAGAAGTAAAGCCATTAGGGATCAAAGTTGTCACCAATCTATCATCTGAACAGTGGCAGACTGGCACAAACTGTTCAGCTATCACATCCCTGCAGTTTCGACTTGATATAATGAGGCCATTAATGCAACATCTCATAAACATGACAGCATAAGGACAACAAGGGGATGCATTGAGCAGGGGACCAGTGCTTACAGCAATCAGCGATAATCATTTTTCTACCTGCATTTTTAGCCTCCTGAGATTTACTCTGTAAGTCTAATTCGCTTTCAGAGCCTTTTGTAATTTTCAGATATTCTCATTCACTAGCATTGCATTATGCCTGCGTTATATCTTATTTAATAGCAGTCCCTCCTCTGACTAATTTTTTTTTTGCTGTCTGTTTTTGTACGTTTTCAGTGAACTCCTATTTTATTTAATTTTTGTACAAAAGATTATTAAAGTTTATTATATTAATTCAGTTCTTTTCATCTCATACCCTGAATGACATATCTAAAGGAAACATATTGCAAGTACAGATAAGTGTGACACATACACTTTCCTCCAACAAGTTCTTGTCCCATAGATGCTGAATGAGTCTGCTATACAGCTGAGGGCTCGAATGGTGTGTCTTTTCTACCAAAACATTAAACTGAATCAATGGATAAAGAAACCAATATTATAAATTTAGATCTTTGAATGCCATGGTCCTAACTGTGGATGAATAATCATCATCATCACCATCATAATAAATAACCCCCTACATGGGATTGGTGTATCATGTTAAATGCTGCCACCTCTCTTCATTAATTTCCATTCTCCTACCTTTTTTAGAAGTCATGCTGACTGTCATAGGTCTTCTTTCACACAATCCACCCATCTCTTACATAGACATCTTTGACTCCTTTTGCCTTTTTCCTGACTCTCCTAAATCCTCTTCACCAAATGGCCTTCTGCATCTAACCAAACAGAAACATGTTCTTCTTGACCTTCTCTGCAATTGGGATACTTTAGCTACTGCTGTGATATCCTCATTTCTTTATCCCTTCCACAGTGTGCATCTGAATACCTGCCCCAAGCACTCATCTACATCATCTTAAGCTACTTCAACTGCTCTGCCTTCAGTTTTGAGGTTTCTGTGTCATACAAAACACTAGTCATGCGACTGTTTCATACACCTTTCTTTTCAGCTCCTTTGGCATTATTTTGTCATACACTACCCTGTGACATTACTGCCCTGTGACATTACTACCCTGTGTCATACACTACCCTGTGACATTACTGCCCTGTGACATTACTGCTCTGTGACATTACTACCCTGTGACATTTAATGCCATTTGGCTGATGCACCTCTGATTCTAACTTTGACCTTATCATTCAGACTTCCCTTCTCTTCAGCCACGCCTACCCAATACTTGCAGCTATTAACTTGTTCCCAGCCACACTTACCTGATTCCTGAAGTTGTTAACTTGTTTCACTGTTTTTCCTTCTATCTCAATTTTCTGCTTCTTCTGATTTCCCCCACTTGCTGCCATGACCACTGTCTTGTCTGTACTCAGTTTCAACCCATGTGCATTCAGTTTTGCATTCCAGGCCCTATTACTTGCTGAACTTCCCATTCAGATTCAGCTTTTTGTGCCACATCATCTGCATATAGCAACTTTGTTGATCTTTCCCCTCTGACCTGTTTAATAATGCTGTGAGCTCAGAGCTGAACATTGATACACTCTCATTGAAAACCCCACTGTGATTCTGAAAGCTGTTTGTACTTGTGTCAATATGCCCTTATATATATATATATATATATATATATATATATATATATATATAGTTTGCACTAATTCCATCAATCCTTCTGAGACTTCAAACCATCACAGGGCTGCCCAAATAAGCTTTCTTGGGACCTTGTCACATGCTTTCTCCAAGTCTAAAAATGCTCAGCTATTCTCTTCCCTCTCTTTAAGTTTTTCTCCACTATCTGTCTCACTGCAAACATTGGGTCAGTTGTATTGCATCCTGATATAAATCCAAACTGTTCATCTAGCATTTTTCTTTATACTACTCTGTGTATTCAGTCATCCTCTCCAGCACTATCATGCAATATGAAAGGAGTCTGATAACTCTGTACTGCCCACAGCTGTGAATGTCCCCTTTGTTCTTCTATATTGACACTAGAATTAATATTCTTCAGTCTTCTGGGATATGCCTTCTTTTCCATTCTGTACGAATAACTAAAAAAAGGCGACAAAACTGATAAAAAAGTAAAAAACGAGTGCTGTACAGCGTAGCAGTCGGGTAACCATTTATTTTAACAATTCTTGTTAAAACAATTGTTAAAATAAATGGTTACCCGACTGCTACTCTGTACAGCACTCGTTCTTTTCCATTCTGCAATGTGTACTCTCAGGAGCCATTACTCTCCTAATATACTTGACATTTTGATCATATCAGCTGTAACTTCATCAAAATCTGGTGCCCTCCCTGACTTCCTTTTCGTAGTGCTCTTCATACTACTTCTAGAGAAGGTTATACTTCCTTTTTCACTGCATGCTATGTGTGGGGCAGTAAAGCTTCTGTGGGGTATTCTTCATCCACAAGCTTCTTGAAATACTCCTTCCATCTGCCTTTTATGTTCTTTGGACAGGTAAGCAGATTGGTGACAGACTACTCAGAGGCGATCTCTGCCTTGCACATAAGGCAATCTCTGACCCTGCTTTATTGGAAATGCTGCATATCCGCAAATCAAATGGTTCACGGGTTACTCGCTCTGAAGACTTTAACCTGGTATGTGACATTAAAAGAACCTGCTGGAGAAACAGATTTGTCTTCCAGAGGTTTCCATACCTTTGGAATAGACTCCCACTTCATGTCAAACAGAGCACCTCATTGGCCCTCTTCAAATGCAATCTGGATGATTGGATGGGTAAATGTAAATTCACCCTGGGGATTCCACCTGTTTCCCTCTTGGACACGGGCATTAGGTGCTGATCCAGGCATTAGGTGCTGAACATGGAAATAAGGGTAGAACTTGGCTAGGCTTGTAAGGGCCCTAGGGCCATTAGCCTAGTAACTTCCTATGATCCTATGATCCCTTATGAATTGTGTCTTCTTTATCTTTCTGTCATTACTTTGTAGCCTGATACAGCTTTTCTGTGCCATCTACTGGATGAGTTTCCAAAAGCTGGTAGAGTTTCTTTGATCTCTTGTTCTTTGCTCCTGCAACTGCTATTTTAGCCTGTTTCCTAGCTAACCAGTATTCCCTCTTAGCCTGATCAAACTTTCATAGGTTCGTAGGTAAGTACTAGGCTAACTGCCTTGTGGCCCATTTTAAGTCTAGCCAATTTATCTCAAAGATGAGAATCAAACCCTGTACCTTGTGTCTGTGAGGTAAACAGTTGAACATCTTATGCCAACCTCCAACCCCTCTCTCCTATCAGCAGCCATGGTAGTATAATTGTTAAGGGCTGCATCTCATAGACACAAAGTCCAGGGTTTAACCCTGACCCCCAAGTCACTCTCTGTGTGGTGTTGGCATGTTCTCCCGGTGCTCAAGTCTGGGGTCCCTCCAAGCACCCCCAAAAAAAACTGCCTTTACACCCCAAGGGTGGAAGTTATTACTTTCAGGCACAGCCCTCCCAGTTCAACTTAAGAGACATGTGAACAGAAGGCATTCAAAAATGAACTAAGTCATGGACAGCAGTACAGACTCTAGATGGCGCCAGTTAGCAGAAGAGTCATGTAGATCAATCACTTCAGGCATCTCCTGTGGTTCACTGTATCTCCTAGATGGGAGAACAAAGACCTCAGACAGCACACTGCATGCTGTGACAGGGCTAGCTGTGTAAAAACAGTCTATAGGCGATTCTGTCATGCTGATTAATGCTGTCAAAAAGGTACATGCATATTTGCTGATATTAAGTGGGTTGAGGACCTGGCCTAGTGTGAGCTATGCCAGGGGTCGAAGCTAATGGTGGGAAGTATTTATGCTCCCCTATTGGCCACTGTGTGCACACCATAAAGCCCAGTAATGCATGGTCAATAAGCTACTGGCCAGCCAGTGTGCTGTTGACCAGCCCAGGTTATCTGGTTGTATGAAAACTGGACATAAAACTAATCAACCATAAAGGATTGAATACAGGTTCATTGATAGGCTGCAGCATTGAAGTAGATGATAATGATGGCAAAGAGGAGACTGGATATCCTAAGTATCCAACCGAGAAGGTGGAAGAGCAATTGGCTTGGGATCCAGAGTATTCTACTCAAGACTAGAAATGTTGTGGAAACTGAGGTGAGACATGCCATCAGAATCAGTGACAGATTTAGGGTAAACACACTCAAGTATAAAAATAGAGCAGTTTTCGTAATTTCATTCTATCCCCCCATGTGACTTAAGAATGAGAGGCCCACCAGCCCATGACTTACCAAAACAGAAAACATGCAAATCAGATAGATTTCCTTCTAGTAAAGAAAGGGCACTAGAGTAAAATCAGAGGTTGCAACGCCATCCGCAGTGAAAAGGTTGCCTCCAGGTATAAACCAGTACTGGTCGCAATCAGCTGCAAGCAGTGGAAGTTGACCAGAAAAAAGCACAAGAGTTTGATTAAATAATGACGGCTGTAACCCCTCAGGAAGAAGAAGAGATGGAGTTGAAGAAGAAAGGTAGCACCTTAATACAGCATGTGTGAAGCCTGTAGAGCAGACATGTAGCAGAGGCAAGTATGGAAATAAAGCACATAAGGAAAGTTGGGGTGGTGGAATGCAGAAGCCCAGAAAGGTATGGATGAATGATCAGGTCATGAATTATATGTGCAATATATGCCATTAGGCTAAAGAAATACAAAGATGCCTAAAAAACTACTCTAGGAGATCTTAGAAAATATAAAGCAAAACAAGAATTGATATCTGAGAGACTGCAGAACATACTTTTTTCCCTATTTTGTCCATCAGCTGCCAACTTCTAATTTTTTTTCTATACTGATGGCATCAGTTGCAGTTTACCCGTGCAGTAGCATGCATGGGTAATATGATAAATAACAATGAGACTGCACGGACATTTCTTGCATATTTAATGACTGTTTAACCTTCCAGAATGAACTGTTCCATTAAGGAGATTGCATGCACAAATACATGCCTAAAATTTATGCAGCCGTGACAGCATATAATGCATTATAGTCTGTCTTAATTATATAGTGCAGGCATATAGTAAACAATATAAACACAATAAGGAAGCAGGCAGACTTATTCAGATATCTATGTTGCTAGTGCTCTGTTTATATTTTATCTGCTTACTTTTTATATATAGCTAATAGAAAAAAAATAGTTCCATATTACTGTACTAGTGTCTATACAGTAAGACATCACTTATACCTATATTTATATATAGTGTAAAATTATTTTTCTGTAACTAAGGTTATGTAATTATCAATGTATGTAAATTTATACTGCGGGTGTATCAAAACATATGAGTTAAATAAGTTTTTCCATCATGGATCAGTCACTATTATTAGTTTGTTTCAAATGCCATCACTGTGACTTTTTATGTCACTTACAAATACTATAGTTTCTCCCATCTCCATTTACAGTGTGGCAAGGCTTCCACTTAGGACATCTTATCTGAAGCCCAGCTGGGATAATATCAGAGACCAGTATAATATCATCAGGAAATGTTTACCTCAAAATTAAGTCCTGTAGACATCAAGTGGTGAAGAACTTAACCAGTCATCCTCATAAGGTGCGATGCTGCAGTCTACAATCTGCCTGGTGATATAACGGTATGTCTTAAATATGGTCTGTTCATTTTTTTGGACATTCTTCCTTCTCAGGCTTTCTTGGGGTATATTGTTGGCCATATGTCTGTCTATGGTTATTGAAATGTTCAGCTACTAATGTATGGGTATTGTTCTAGTCATCAATCTATCCATGTGTACTGATCTGTTCATTGGCCTAGTTACAATCTAGGTGTTTACATGTGGTCTCTATGAGTCCTCCCTGAACCTCACTGTAATGCAGCAAAAGAGTTTCTGCATGCTGTCATATGCCTCTGTCGGTCCTGCATTTTGCCTGCTTCCACTTGAGATTTCACTCATTGATTTGTTCATTCATTTATTTATCCTATTCAGAGTAACGGGGAGAGGCAAATCCCATCCTGGCTAGCACAAAGTGTAAAGTAGGAGACCAATCCAAGATAGGATACCAGTTCACTGTAGAAACACACACACACATTCATGCTCTTGCAAACAAATACATAAAAACAGACACTATAAGGCAAAGAAGTAATCCCAGATGGAAGGGAAGTCCATTGTAGGTTGCAGATACATATTCACTTACAACACACAGAAACACACACACACACACACACACACACACACACACACACACACACACACACACACACACACATACACACACAAACACACACATACACACACACACACACACACACACACACACACACACACACACACACACACACACACACACACACACGCACACATATCCGCTCTTGAGTGCACAAACACACTCACATATATACAATTTAGAGGACTGTCAGTTCACCTAATAATATGCCTTTGGGACATGTGAGTAAAGAGAATGCTCCTATGAAAATTCATGTGAACACAAGGAAATCAAGCAGGCTCCACAATGAAATCACCCCACTCAAGAACCAAATTCTGTGAGGCAGCAACATTGCCTGCCACACTACTTTTCTGCATCTTGTGAGTTCAAGCCTTGTGTTTTTTTTTTCACCACTACTGTCAACAGTCAAAGGGCAGCATGGTTAATCAATAGTAAGATCTGTATAGTATCTGTGTACTCCAGCTCACTCTCACCCTGTAAAAACATGCTGCTCGACTAGTAAACTCTCTCTCTCTCACACACACTCTACACTAAACTCTCTCTCTCTCTCTCTCTCACACACACACACACACACACACACACACACACACACACACACACACACACACACACACACACTCTCTACATGTATGTGTGTGTGGGTGTGTGTGTGTGTATTTGTAGGGCGGCCATGGTGGTACAGTGGTTAGCATTGCCACCTCACAACAACAGGTTCTCTGGTTCGATCCTTGGCTGGGGTGCCTTCTGTGCAGAGTCTGCATGTCCACCCTGTGGTCACGTGGGTTTCCTCTGGATGCTCCGGTTTCCTCCCACATCCCAAAGACATGGTGTAGGTGGACTGGACACACTAAAATTGGCCCTAGGTGAGAGTGTGTGCTTGTGTGTGTGCCTTCTGTGGAAGGTTGGGCGCCACGCTGGCAACTCGACACTGTAAAACTCCACTGCCAATCATGAGTGGACAAGGTGACCTGCTGTGGCGACCCCTAACCGGGAAAAAGCTGAAAGAAGAATATATACATATATATTTGTGTGCATGTGTGTGTGTCTGTGTACTGCTTATAGCCAAACACTTAACAAATAGAACCTAAACTGATTGATTAAAAAAGATTGAAAGTCAAAATACTGGGGAAAAAGCATATTTTTCCTGTGGGGCACACCCTCTTCTATGTATGTATGTATACGTATATATATGTGCATATATATATATATATATATATATATATATATATATATGTGTGTGTGTGTGTGTGTGTGTGTGCCCGTATATATATATATATATATATATATATATATATATATATATATATATATATATCAAGTCAGAGATTGCACAATGATGGAGAAAGGGAAAATTCCCAAGCCACACTGTGCTACAACTTCTTACTAAGTAATGTTGGCATTTTGAGAAATATACATATCCCTTTGTAGAAACTCATATAGTGTTCACCTTTATTCCAAAGCATCTCAACAGTCTGTTTGATAATACTGCCTTACTTTCCACCATTCTTTTTTAATATTCTCTTCTTCTTGCCTATCATTTTGAGACCTAAGCACACACATACACACACACACACACACACACACACACACACACACACACACACACACACACACACACACACACACACACAAAACATAGGTCTTGCCTAGAAATGATCCAAGGAGGGACATACACTTGATCTGCTGTACTGTATTCCTTTAAGAGAACAAGCAGTCTGGGATTGGTGAGTCATGCATGTGGGGGTACCTCAGAGTTAATGAGTAAAGACTTACAAGTAGCACCCAAACTGATGTGTTTTGCATATTCTAAGGCCTTTATGCATTAGCAAAACCCACTGCACTATGTGAGGGAATTACAAAAGTAGGGTCATAGGACAGATGCTTGACTGTCAATGCAAGAGTCACCTACCACCAACACACCCGTGTTCCATACAACTGCAGTGACATTATGTTTGCAAGGTAATGGCAGCAGACCACACAATTCCAGGGCTGTCCAAATTAACCTGATGGCATGTTCCATTTCTAGAATATGCAGGGGTCACTGTGCTATATATGTCTGTGGTTGGGAATTAAACTGCACTGTCTGGCTGCTGTCATGGCTTAGAGGGCTAAGTACATTACCATGGTTGATGGTGTTCATAGTTCGAGACTGGCTGCTCCCATTATTTCACATGTGAGCTACACCAATAGGAGTTCTACAGACTGTCCATATGTCACTATTTGTTACTGCAAGAAAGCTGGACAAAGACAGACATAATGGAGGGACAGAGGGCCACAGATAGCTCTGAGTTACCTACATGGTGGCTAGTAGAACAGCAGGTTGTAACAAGTCAGAGTAGCAGCAGGATGTCAAGGCCATTGCATAACTGTGTCAGTACTTACAACAAGTCAGTGGACACCTGCATACCCCTCAAATGTAAGAGTGTCACAGAATGTCCACATTTTTGCCTCATACAGCTGGTCTGTTTTTCATAACAGTGCATTTTTCTGGCAAACTAGTGGCAAATCTATAAAGGTTGATGTGAGAAAATAATGACAGGACAGTTGAGATGCACACTTCATACCCATCAGAACATTCATGGTAATACAAAATTTGGATTCTACCAACTGTCTAAGTTTGTAAGAGCAATATTAAACACTTGTCCCTATGTTTGTGCCTGTGTCTGTGTCCCACTTTTATACATGGCTTTGTCCAAATCTCTGGCTCCAAGAGGTTGAGAGGCATGTGCCTCTGGTACATATGTTGTGTTATAATCCCATCCAGAGAGTGGTAGGTGACATTTTGGACACCTATACATATTTGTGAAGTTTTTCCAACCTACAGCCCTTTGACATGCTAATATGGGTGGCAGTGACTGCAGTAACAGCAACCAGTTCTGCTTAAAATTGCACGGTTCAGTCATTTAATTGTTTTGACAACCATGTACTTGACATGCAACACACTGGAATGGCAGCCAGGACTGTGGGTGGACAAATGTTAAGCATGCTAGGAATGTAACAGATTGACCTATGGTTCATGGGTTCATAGGCTGGTACTAGGCTATCATCCCTAGGGCCTATACAAGCCTAGCCATAAAAATTCCCTGGCTATTTCTTCCTACAATATTTACTTCCCTGGACCCCTGTCTAGCAGGGCGACTGACAAGATCCTCGGGGTGAATTTCCTATCTCCCATCCAATCATCAAGGTTCCTTTTGAAGAGGGCCAAAGAGGTGCTCTGCTTGACATGTATGGGCAGTCTGTTCCAGAGCCTGGGGAGTCTCTGGGTCAGAAACCTATCCCTCCAGCATGTTTTGTTCATTGTGATGACAAGGTTTAGATCCCTGGAGCATGTGGCTCTGAGGGATTGGGATTTCTTTAAGTGTAGCATGTTCAATAGCTCTGGGTTTGCATGGCCTTGTATGTTAAGAAGAGATCACCTCTGAGTAGACGATATGTTACAGAGTGTAGCTGGAGTTTTTTTAGATGGTCAGCATAGGGCATCTGCTTTAGGCCTGTGATTCTTTTAGTGAGGTATTTCTTCGGCCTTACCAGTTGCTGCAGATTTCTTGAGAGGTACATACCAAACGGGGTGTTGTATTCTATAATGGGTCTAATGAGGGATGAGTACAGTGGGACAATGATCTCCTTTTTTCTGGATGAAAAGCCCTTAGTGATGAAGTGTGCCACGCAGAAGGATTTCCTGACTGTTGTGGTGATGTGGTTATCAAAGGTGAGACCACTGTCCACCTGTGTCCCTAAGTCTCTTATCACACTTTCGATGTTTAGTGTACTGCCACCTATGTGGTAATTCATGGGTACATGTTTTTTTCTCAAAGGGGATAACTATACATTTCTTGGCATTGAGCTTGAGCCTATGGCTTTGGCACCAATCATCTGTTTCTGTAAGGCCTTTTTGTAGAACATCCACATCATTTGGGGATTCAATAATGGCTCCCAGTTTACAGTCATCTGCGAACTTTGTTAGCCAGAGTCCCTTAGTGTTGGCCTGTACTTCAGAGAAGTAGATGCCAAACTAGAGCGGTCCCAGGACTGAATCCTGAGGTACTCCACTTGTCACTTGTCTGGAGCTGGATTTGGAGTCGGCTACTTTTACAGTGTGGATTCTGTCAGTAAGCCAGTTGGCAGCCTGAGTGACATAGGGATTAATGCCCAACTTAGTAAGTTTATCTATGATTCCAGAGTGGGGGATGGTGTCGTAGGCCTTGATGAGGTGCAGATAGGCTGTATGGACCACCTTACCCTCATCCACAGCTCTGGAGACTGATTCGAAGAAACAATTTGAATGGAGTCAATACTATAACAGGTGTATCTGCAATACATTTGTGCATTCATACAGTCTATTACAAAGGATTTGCATGAACATGTGTCATTGGATGGGTATGATGTGTGACACTGAACTGTCTATCATGATTTTGTAATCTCAATGTGTATTGACTTGCCAGTACTTCAGCACCCAGCATATGTTGTGTGACAATCATTCCAAACATAGGTGGCACAACTGTGGACATTCTGCAAAAGTCTGTGCAGTTATCAGCTCTACTTGATATCCTAGGCCTCACATCCATCCATCAACATTTATTTGGCTGTGTATTGGTTTGGTGTCTGTATCATAGTCTCAAGTACGCTGTCTTTTTTCCCATTACATGTACAAGCAGTATGTCACTGGCAATAAAGATATGTTTATGGAAACACCCATTCTACTTCAGAGCTGAGCGGCCTAGTCAACTAATGCACTGTGCTGTAGTTTACAGGGTCCTGGGTTTGAGACTTGACATGGGTAATATTTTTGCTGATGTGCATTACTGGCAATCAGGTTATGTTTATGGAAACACCTGTTATTCTACAGACCTGAATTGCCTCATGGGCCTAATGCACCATGCTGTAGTTAACAGGGGCCCAGGTTTGAGAATTGGCAGGGCTGAAGTTTTTTCTGATGTGCGTCACTGATACTCAGGATAAGTTTTTGGAAACACCTGATATTCTTTAAAGCTGAGTGGCCTAGTGGGCTAATGCATTATGTCCAAATTGGTAGGGTCCTGGGTTTGAGACTTGGCAGGGATCATCATTTCATTGATATACAGAACAGTGTCAGAAAGACAGAAGGTGATTTAAGCAGCTTTAAGTGGGTTTGCATGATGCACAGCGATGTGGCATGGTGCTTAGCCCCACTTAAACCAGCTCTATTTCTAAAAAGAGGTGATAAGAAAGTGGTGAAATGGGGGCAAGCAGGGGGAAAAACAATGTGAAATGCAAATAGGGATGTGCAGGATGGGTGTAGGAAGGGACCATAGCTCTCCATTTCTTCTACGGCAACTGCTGTGCAGGTTGTGGACAATTTGGAATTTGGAGCCTCACATCCCAGAGGAAGGGGTGTGGGCAACATGACTTTGTTGATTACTTGCTGTAATGATTGATCGTGGGCAGTGTAGGTGTGGGCAACATGGAGAGCTATGTATGGCATGATATTTTTTTGTGGGACAGATGTCCATTTTTTTAAGGAGAGAGTGGAATGTTGGGGAAGAGATATAGGTCCATTTGGAGAGGTAAGTTGGGTAGGAGAGGTAGAATTTGCAAAGAGACAAGACAGACAAGACAGCAGACAGGGACAGTGTATGACACATGAGGCAGGTAAGCACCTTGGATGGGGAGGGTGTTGTTAATCAGAGAACCAAGTGTCCCCCTGATGGCAGCAGTGGGACTGAGCTTCCCACCTATTGGCAGTCATCACTGTTCCTTCACAGCACCGACAGTGACTGTGCTGGGGGCAGAGCACTGAGGTCAGCCTGCTCCTCCAGGTCATCCAGTCTGCCCTCAATCTGTCACAGTCAATTGTCCAAGTTATGTTGGACAATCCTGTACACCATCCCTGGTAGCTGTCGCTGGGTGACCACTCCTTCTATGTGCCCGCTCCTGGGAGGGGGATAGGCCCAGTCCTTTGAGGCAGTTCCACCCATAGGTAGTGCAGGACCAGTGGAGGGGGCAGCTCCAGGTTGGGTCCCAGACATGCTAGGACCCAGAACCGGCCTACCCAGTTGAGCTATGGTGTTGAGGATTTTCAATGTTTATAAGTTAGTAATGAAGGCAGTATGTGGTTAGTTGTAACAGCATGCAGAACAAATTACATAACCCAGTAACATAACATCCCATAGCATATAGAACACAACAATAATTGGGATAATAGTCAGTATTGTAACAGCATGCCAGTAACAGTTATGGCATAAGGCCAGCAACATAGGTAATTCAGTAAGGTATGTTAGTATACAACATACCTCCCAACTGTCCCAAATTACTCGGGTTTTACCAAGTTTTGGGGTCCAAATAATGGAGTGCCATGACTCCCGAGTGGCATCCCTTCATTTTTGATTTTTTTCTTTGTGTTTTTATTTTTCACACTTTGTTTTTTATTTTTCACGCTTTGTGAGGTGACGTCATTGTGTGCGCGATGATGTCAGCTCCGTCAGGGCTACCAGCCTGTCTGAATTGAGCTCGTGCACATATTTCTGGCTCTAGTTTGAATGTTTTGCGAGCAGGAATGGCAAGGAGTTATTTAGAAGGCTCACGGAAAGGATATGTATTATCGCTCGGATTTTATTAGAAGGCTCACTTGTTTATTTAGAAGGTAAGGAATCTAGCTGTGCAATGCTCTGGCTGAAACGGAGACAATGCTGCATTTTTCTTTAAAAAATCGGTTAAAAGTCAGAGGATTGTACAAAGTTCAGACAAAATCTTGCCAAGTTAGTCATCTAGAGCTGTTCCATTATGCAGGACAGATCATACAAATCTGATATAGCTTGGACTTTACATCTGATTTAATACCACTAGTACAAATATGGTGTCCCAGATATTGAAACTCTGTCTCAATCAAACAGCATTTCTTTTGGGAAAGCTTAAGACCTACGGCAGCGGGTTGTATTTCAGTACAGTTGGAGCGACTGTGTGAGATATTTGTTATAGACTGTACTCTAACCCGGAGTACAACATTGGTAATGGAGTGACATAATCAACGAGGGACTTCTGAGTCGCTGGTGATAACTTAGTCACTAGGATCCTTGCAGTCCTCCCAGACCCTGAATGAAATGAGTGGTACTGGTCAGGAGTGGACTTAACTCTCCAAACTTAGGTTTCATCTTTACAGGACAGATTTGGAAAGTGAGAAAACGAGTGTGTTGTTTACCAGGCGAGATGCACTTGTGCACTTTCATGAGGGTGTTTGAAGTGCTGCAGATAGTACATGGTTGGGATTGCAATTTGCACTTGCTGGGAAGTTGTTGACTTGCACTGATTTTGAGATGTTGGGTAAACATGAGTAAGGTGTATATTTTTAGGAAAGTGTAGATGCTATGCATTCGCACTGTAGAAGCAACGTTGTATGTTGCAGGGTTTTATGTTTATAAAGCGCACTGCCTTTAGGTGACACAACCGCCAAGTCTGTGCTTTGCTTATATCACACTTTTTTTCCTCTATGAGTTCAGGTGCCAGGTAATATTGATGTTTAATGTGAACATTATGAAAGTTTATAACAAAGTAGCATTGTGTATTTTTGCATTTCTTCCATGTGTATGTCATATGTCAAGGTGAAGCTTGCAAAGCTCTTAAGTTTGTCTTGAGAAGCCACTGATTGTATTCTGTTGTTAGGGGTGCATTCTATTCTATTAAGCCTTGCAAAATGGTCCAGCTTTCAGTTTTTTTAAAACCCTTTTGTATGTGATGTGATGTGATCACCTTTAAAAACATTTGAATTGTAGTTTTTGTGTGTAAAAGATGCTGATCTTGCATGTAAAAATGAAACATGGGTCATTTTCTGCTGACATAACATCTTTCACCACAAGATGGCCTAAGGAAACAGATATTTGCCAATAACAGAGTGGTAGTTTTGCATGAGGGTCTCTGCAGGACTCCCGCCACTGCACTTTCAGACTCAAGTAGTTTTCCTTCACAAATATTGCAGCCTGCCTCCAACTGTCACTTACTTTTTTATCCATCATAGCCCACCATCTTCTCTTGCAGGTTTCCTCACCTTTTACAAGCTTGCATGCACCCTTTTCTTTCAGCATATTTTCTACATCATTGACAGCTAATCTAGTGACAAAACATTTTCCACTTTGCTTCCATTTTTATGACATTCTGTGTCCGCCTAAGTAAGATGCATTGACTCTGCCACTAAAGTTCAAAAAGAAGTGAAATGCCTCATGTATGCAGTGTATACCATTGTGAATACTGAAAACCATCTCTGATCTAAATGTAAGGGGCCAATGATTTGAAAACAGCCCAAAGGTAATCTTTATCCACCACTGGCTAAATGCATTTTCTTTGAACGTGGTGTGGGTTTCAGTGTTGTTTCAATGAATGTGAGTTTCAAGGGCAGAGAAGTTTTAATGCCAAGTCTATTTTCATTGTGAGACAGTGTTGCTTTGTTTAACAGATGTCTATTGGTGTTTGTGCATTGGGCTGTAAAATGTAAAAATAAAATCCAAATCATTGTATTACTAAAGTAGTTTGCACACATTACTGTTTATGGTAAATGGGGCAAAATAGCCAGGTAATGGGATATTGGAATGGCTGCAGGGGGACTCTGGTGCCATATTTTGGTTGTCTGTTCTTCAGTTTGCATTTGAAAGTTGGTATCCCACAATTCCATTGGAGTGGGTGGGGTTACATAATAATGTATGCAAATTGTATGTTAATCAGTGTACAGATTTGTACTTAATTTTCATGGGCCTTGTCCAGATTTTTGATGTTTCCAGGTTGAGAGGTATGGTATGCAACCATTATAATACATAACAATAATAAAACTCAAGGCCCAACATAATGTTTTGTGAACAATATATGTCAAAAGGAAACCATACCCAATGTATAAGAATAATAAATTATAATGCAGATAAGGGGTGGGAGGAGAGAGAAAAACATGCCATTACTACCAGTATAGGCTATATTGTTTGCAACAGAACTCTTCTATACTCTACAGGTCTGTTCTTACTTTATGTATTCAAGTACCCTATAGCTTGCCGTAGCACCTACACACCTCTCAAGCTATCCACATGAGATGGCATGGGTCAAGCTGTAACACCTACAGGTACACGACTATTACATGTCAGGGGAACATGTGTGACTACCAAAGACTGATGTAGTGTGACTGTGCTATTGAGATAAATCAAGTATCTGTTAAATCTGTGTCCCAGGGATATGCCAGCAGTGATCACAGTCTGTGACAGCATGACACTTGAGAGACATGTATCATGCACAGTACAGAGAGTTTATGCTTATCATGCCATCCTTGGCAGGCATGGGGTTAGACTATCAGCAGACATTCACAAACACACCAGGCGTACAGCCGTACCAAGATACAACACTTTTATTTGTTTTAATAACTTATATTAGTATTGTACCTGTTGACTTTTCATTTACTGCAGTCCTATCACCTTGCTGAGCATTGCTGTTAACACTCTGGTACTTCTGGAAATACAAATTAGTAACCTATTTGAACAAATAACACAACCATTTATTTACCTATAATTCCTGTGGGGAGAACATCTGTTAACAATTTCTGAGAACTCTGAACACTTCAAAACCCAGCTGCATTCTTACCTCTCCCAGAAATGGAAATGCAATTGCACTCCACCTACCTAACCTGCTTAATACATAAATACTGCATAACACACAAAGTTTGTTCTTCCTTACACACTATTGATTAACCCTATGTACTGTCTTCATGCTAATACTACCTTTATACCACTCTCAGAGGATTTAAACCTCTGTATTAATTTAACTCATGCTAATATTTATGCATAAAGAACTCATCCATGCTAATGTTACTTCTATATAATTCTCAGATGATTTAAACCTCTGTATTAATTTAAGCTTGTACTGCTGTTCTCAACCACTTAACATGTAAATATGCTTTACATCCTTCTCCGAGCTGCTATTTAACTTTTGTTTAGTTTTTGCTATTTTGTATGTAAAATTTGTTTAGTTTGTTTCTGTTTCCACCATGTATTGTACTTCATATTATGGAGCTTTTCTCCCTGGGCCTCCACTGAAAATGGGATCTTTGAGCCCAGTGGACCTCCCCGGTCATCAAAATGGAAATAAATAAACAATACATAACAGTTTCTATTAATATTTAGTAGTATTTGTCCCTGGATTTGACCCCCAGTCTGTGTGTGACAAAATGTATATCATACCTAATATTTATCACTCTGAGCTACTGCTGAATATTAATTGAGTAATATATGCCTAGAGCTCACCTGGTAACACAGTGTGATCTGGTAATAGAGATAGAGTGTCATACAAGACTGCAGTGACACTTGAACACACATGCATGAGATTCATGCATGACAGAGGTAATAGGTGAATTGTGTATTAATACTTGGAATGCAGGTGTACACATTTAACCCCTAGTGGATGGGAATATATGTGATGTGTACAGAACATATTGGAGTGCTGGGTTGCCTACCTGACACATATACAGTTGCAGATGGTATATTTGCAGTCTACAGCTATTACAGTTTCATACTTGCCTGCAGCAGCATAATTAAGTTCAGGAATGCATATAGCTGAAATGTAGTGGTTAACACAAAACAATCCTGAGAGAAACACACTATAATAATTCCACAATGTTTAAGCACCGCTAAGCACCTCGCTGTGCAAACCCACTTAGATACGCTTAAACTTGACCTTTGTAAGAAAATTAAATGTATCCGGTTTCTATTTTTAGATGTCTGCACGTGTTCATTGCTAAGCTCTGCACCACTCAAACACACAAAAAAATAAAAAACAAAAATAGAAATAACATATTTTAAATTTATATTTCAGTGCCATGTGGCACTTCAACAGTGCAGGGGGTGTATTATTCATCTCTGGACACTGTAACACACCCCTTACACTGATTCTGTAACTGTGTTACATGGCTCTCTCTCAGTAGCACACCTTCATTAATATGCTAGGTGCACTGCTGAGGGGGAGTCGCAGACACGGACACAGTACACTCTGTGTAGGCTTCCCACTATTCGTACATGGAGTTCATTAAATCCCCACCTATGTTTTGAAAGTGTTTTGATTGTATGAATCCATAACAGCAGACAATTAATGCTATGGAATCTAAAGAGGATTCAAAGGCACTATTTCTGAGTACAGTAGGAAAGCAATTTATAAATATTGTGCCAGTTAACTACAAGGGCAGAAAGCTATTTTGAATTGTATGATAGAATGCCTAACAGTAAAGCTCTGAGTTAGTGCCAAACAGTTTTAAAGCCATCATGGATATGAAATTACCATAAGCAATGAGGCCAAAAAATAAAATGTCTATCCAAAGGAGTATTTAAAATCTCATTTTTAAAATCATCTGGGAGGTTCTGAGAATGCAGCCAGGCAAACCGCCTCAACAAAGTAACAGTGGCTAAATCCCTTGAAGAAGGACTAACTGAATCATACACACACTGTAAATAATGAGTAGTGACTTGTACAACAGAAAAAACTAAATTATTTAATGCAAATTTTTCCTCAAAAGTAGAAACCGCAGATAATGCATTCCTTATATTTTCATAATTAGTCAGAACAAACCTTGATATTTGATCCCGATAATTCAAAATTCTGAAAATCAATTATGCAGAAGCATTCACTTTTTCTCCATACTTATCAATAATTTTACCATCCTTATTAGAAATAGTAGGGTTGGAATTAACTAAATATTTAGCAGTAATAGGATTAACTAAAGTTATAGTTCCTGAGTTAGGTTTGGGAAGAGTGTATAAAAACAAAACAATTGAAGAACTTTATACATCTTATCTGCCTTTTTAGGGGCAGCTGGCTGACTATCTGGAAAACTGCAGGCAGTAATACATATATCCTCCAAAGTAGCTCACAGAACTGGAGGAATAGCAGAAGGTTTTGAAAATGTCTTCTGTAACAGCTCATAGTATTTTGAGGGACTGAGAAATCTCAGTGCTCTCCACTGAACTTACTGGAACATTCTCAGAGAAAGAGAAACCTCCACAGGGAGAATCAGAAACTTAGCTCTCCTCTGAGTCTGTAGCAGAAATCTAAGGGGAAAACCCTATATCCGTCCCTTCATCTTCCTGCCCAGAATCAGAATTATGAATCCCTTCAGGAAAATAGGTTTTCCTCTTTCTTTTACCAGAAACTATTTCATAAGAAGGGTCAACAGCCTGAATTAAACCCTGATACAGACCCAGTAAATTACTCTTGTCCAGTAAAAATTGAGGAGGAGTAGATAGATATTTAGTTTACAGTTTCTTTTTGACAGGAAAAATGGGGCCAACAGTGTTATTAATGAGAGAAACAGTTTCTCCAGGGATGGGATCAACATTCTGACAAGGCAAAGAAGCCTTCCCTGTTTCCTCTCTTAGGATCAATGGCTATCCCTTGTCCAAAAAGGACCCCAAGAGCCACAGAGGATGTGGCTAATCCCCGGTCCCTAGTAGCTGTAGGGTCTACACCACTGGGATTTGGGGCAAAAGATGAGTGGTCTAAGATCCAACTAATGGCCACAACAGAGTCACACACCTGCAGAGACCATTCATAGGATCAACAGTTTGTTCCATGATCAAGTTGAAAATGGTGCGTCTTTTGTCTTTCAGGCACAATAACCGGAAAAAATTTAAAGTCTTAAAAAGTCACTTGTTCACAAAAAACAGAGTAAAAAGCATTCTTCCAGTCCCAGAAAAGTATAATAAACACAATTTTTCCACAATAAGTATGTTTTTAAGTACTTTAAACAACTTTTAAAGTCACAGGAAAAAATAGTGCTACTATTAAAAAGCACAACATAGTCTTGTGACAGTCTGTCAAAATGTAAACTCCTAGCTTTAAAATAACTTTCCTAAACAAAAAAGTGTTATCAAACAACAATTTTGTAAATACAATGTTTTTCCCCAAAGGAAACTTATATGCCCATCAAAGGAACAGTACAAGTTGACCATTGATCCTCAAAAACATCAGAGAGTGTACTCTTCTGTGGCAGGTAAGCTCTGAAAGGCTTAGTACCCAAATCTGTTTTTTTTTGTCAGCTCAGCTCAAGCTGACTAACATTTTGGGCATGTGGAATGTGTCTTAAAGCTTTGGTAGCTGGACAGCTTTTATATCCTTGCAGAATATAAAGGAAATGTATGTTCTTACCATAAGGCTACATCCATCATCATCATCATCAATCCCCTTTTTCCCATTTTTCGACATGAGATTGGGGTATCATGTTAACTTTTGCCAACTCTCTTGATTCAGTGCCACACTCCTGCCTTCTTCAACACTAATGAATGATTATCATAGATCTTCTTTTACACAATCCATCCACCTCTTTGCTGGATGTCCTCACTTCCTCTTACCTTCTTCCTGTCTGTCCAAAATTTTCCTCACCAGATTGTCTTCTGCTTTTCTACACATGCCCAAACCACTGTAATCTGTTCTCTTTGACATTTTCTGCAATTGGAGCTACTTTGGCTTCTACTCTTATGTTCTCATTTCTTCGTCTATCCCACAGTGTGCATCCTACCATCTTTCTCGGGCACTTAATTTCCATCACCTCTAGCTTCTTCAACTGTTCTGCCTTTACTGCCCAGGTTTCTGTACCATACAGTAATACTGAAAAACACCAAAGCACACAGGAATCCAGTAACCACAGCTCCACAAAGTGAATAAGGCAGCAAAAATTAATCTTCTTTCTCAGTTTTTTACTTTCTACAGTATAATCCTTGTCTAAAGAAATCATTCTGCAACTCCTAATGAATTGCCCTTTTATAATTCCCCTCTTTTGACTAAAAGGGGGGGGGGCACTAGTAAAAAACAAACAGGAGTTCGAGAATGTCTCTTTTCTATACACATTTGATTTAAATATTTTCTCCTCTGGAACCTTTTCTACTACTACATCTAAATACTGTAGTCTCTCATGAGAAAAAAATATGAGTGAACTTTAAAAATTCTGCAGTGTTATTCATATACTAAATAAATTCATATAGTATCACTTTGGGTTCAACCCAAAAGATGCAGATGTCATCTAGGTAACGTCTATAATAGCTCCAATATTGTGAGTATTCTGAATGAAATAAATATTTCTCCTTCCATATGGACAAGACTAGGTTGGCGTACATGGTTGCGCAACAGGACCCCATAGCTACCCCACTTACCTGCTTGAAGAACTCACCTTCAAAAAACAGGAAATTGTGTCTAAGCACTATATCCATAAGTTCTATAAGAACCACTATGTTAGCACTATCTATACTACCCTTTATTCTGAGTGCTTCCTCAAACTATTCTTGTCCTGCCTTATGGGGTATAACATTAAACAAATCCTGGATGTCCAATGTAACAAATATTAAATCATCCTGATATAAATTTCCACCAATACTTCTCAAAAAATCCCAAGAGTCCTTAAGGATGCCCACCTTCTCAGACCAAACCATTTTTAGCCTCAAGTCCAAATATTTGGCTGGTGGATAGGTTTTATATCCTGTAGCTGCCACAATTGGTCTGAGAGGTGGGTTGTTGACATCCTTATGGTCCTTGGGTATACCAAAACTTGACGGAACTTTAGGTTTGTCCATAACTAGGTATTGATATACTTCTTGACTAATCATGTTGTCCTTAACCATTTATTTTAACATAAAGTCAATTTTCTTATATGCAACATTAATTTCATTGTGAGACACTCTGGTATATCTTGCTGTGTTATTTAACATGTCCAACATTTTGGCTGAGTACGTAATACTATCCATAATAACCACCCCTCCCCCCTTGTCAGGCTTCATAACCCTGACATTCTCATTCTTCCTCAAATAATTCAACAAGTCATTTTCCTCTTTGCTCAGGTTGTAATGCCTACTTAAATTGCTTAGATTCTGTCTGAACTCCATTTCAACCTGGGTCTCAGCATTCTTGAGCTGGGGGTGGAGAGGTGGATTGTAGGTGCCCTTTTTCTTAATTAAATGGACATTAGGTCCGTTATTTTGTATAATAAGTTCTAAATTATTTTTCCTCAAAAATAATTTCAAGTCTATTAAGACATTGGAAATGTTACTCACAGTACTCGGTACAAACTTAAGTCTTTTACTAAACAAACTAAAGTACACATGGTCCATATCTAAGTAACTATAATTGAATATGCTGAAATTCTGATACACATGTATGTAACCTTCCACTACAATATGTCCATTTCCAAGCATATTCTGTGCCATGCTACAATTCTGAACATTTAAACATAGTACCTCCTCCCTTTCTGTTGTCCCCCCCTGGGGTAGTGATAATTCACTGGTGTATGTTGTTTGATTCTCTTCGACCTCCTTAATGGGGGGAATTCTAAAGGGTCTTCTGGAACATAGGTTCATAGGTTCATAGGTTCATAGGTTCATACTAGGCTATCTGCCCGAGGGCATTTACAAGCCTAGCCCATAGTTTTGTGGCTTACGCCACCCCTTTAGTATGGGGAACTATACCCATTATTTTGCTGTGCCTCTGTTGAGCAGTGACACTGAGGTAATCCCTGGGGTATATCTGCGATCTCCCATCCATTGGTCAAGATTTCTCTTGAACAAGGCCAGCGAGGTGCTCTGCCTCACATATACCGGGATTTTATTCCACAGCATAGGGAGTCTTTGGGTGATGAATCTATCCCTCCAGCACGTCCTATTAATAGCCGTGTCGAGGTTTAAGTCTCCGCCCTTGTGGCTCTGACGGATCTAGATTTTTGAGGTGAAGCATATTCATCAAATCTGGGTTTGACATGGCCTTGTATGTTAGGCAAAGGTCACCTCTGAGCAAGCGGTGGCGACTGAAAAGAGCTGGAGTTCTTTCAGTCGGGCAGCATAGGACAGATGTTTGAGACCCTTTATCCTTTTGGTGAGGAACTTTTGTGGCCTCTCCAGCTGCTGCAAGTGTCGGGTCAGATACATTCGAATGGGGCATTATACTCAATCATTGGTCTGATGAGTGATGAGTATAGGGAGACTATGACCTCCCTTGATCTAGATGAGAATCCCTTCATGATAAGGTGGGCAATGTAGAAGGTCTTCCTAACTACTTTAGCTACATGGGTGTCGAATGACAGACTACTATCAACCTGGGTCCCCAGGTCCCTGATAACTTCTTCTGTACTCAGTGGATTGCCACCTATTTGGTAGCTAGGGGTAACCTTGTTTTTCCCGAAGGGTATGACTATGCATTTTTGGCATTTAACTTTAGGCCATGGCTCTGGCACCAGTTATCCGTTTCTGTGAGACCCTTCTGAAGGATATCTGTGTCAGATGTGTTTTCTACTATGGCGCCCAGTTTGCAGTCATCTGCAAACTTTGTCAGCCATAACCCTCCTGTGTTTGCTTGTACTTGAAAAGTAGATGCCAAACAAGAGTGGGCCCAGGACTGAGCCCTGTGGTACACCACTTGTGACAGGCTTTGAGTCTGACATGGCGCCAGCAACTCTGACCCTGTGGGTTCTGTCACTCAGCCAGTTTGCAACCCATCTTGTGATGTATGGGTTAACATTTAAGCTGATGAGTTTTTCAATGATACCCGAGTGGGGTATTGTATCAAAGGCCTTCGCCAGATCGAGGTAGGCTGTATGGACTGCCTTTCCTCATCAATGGCTTTGGTGACTGTTTCAAAAAGTCAACCAAGTTTAGAAGGCATGATCTGCCTTTGACAAAGCCAAACTGGGATGGATCCAAAGTCTGCAAATTCCTATGTCTTTATTTATGAGGTCCATTATGATCCTCTCCAAGGCTTTGCAGATAAGGCTTGTCAAGCTAATGGGCGGTAATTTCCAGGGTCGGTGGAGGCACCGCCTTTGTGAAGTGGGACCACAGTTGCAGTGCGCCACTCCTGGGTACGTATCCAGAGGTAAGACTATGATTAAACAGCTGTCCTAGCTGTGGGTTTAATTCCTCGTTGAGTTCGTGGAGCACACAGCCGGGGACACCATCAGGTCCCATGGATGCTGTGTTTTTTGCTTTGGAGAGAGCAGTTCTCACTTAGGCGTTGGAGATGTTTGGGGGGCTGCAATCGCTTGGTATAGATATCTCTCCTTTTGGGGGGGAGGGGGGGGAGAAGTTTGCACTGAACCTGTCAGCCAGTATGTTGGCAATGTCTGTAGGATCAGTAATCTTCACATCATTTTGAACTAGTTCTGAGCATATCTGGGAGTTTCCTCCCAGGTTTCTAACATAGCTAAAGAAGGCCTTATGATTGTCTTTTGAGTCTTTAGCTATTTTTCTCTCAAAATTTGCTTTGGACGATTTTATGAGAGCTCTTAGTTTTTTACTTATAGTGATCAAGGGTGTCTTACCTTTTAAGGATTTTGCTCTATCTTGTAGTAGCTTCCTCCTTTTGTTGTAGAGTTTGTTTATGGTTGGGGTCCACCAGAGTGGACACTTGCTTTTGGTACAAAGAGTCTTTGTTTTGCTTGGGATTGCCTTATCCATGCAGTCCTGCAGGTGCTGGTAGAAGGCATTTGTAAGTGATTCAGCGGCTTGGGTACTGTTTTCCGTCAGCTCGGGGGCCTTAAAGGAGACCACACTAGTCTTTAGAAGTGTGAAGTCGGCTTTCGAGAAGTTCTTTACTGTGGTCTTTTTTATTTCAGGTGGGGGTGGGATGAGGACCTCCAGCGAGATTAGTTTGTGATCTGATCTCACCAGTGAGGGGTATACTTCCGGTGTTGAACATTGTGCTCCCATGTTCGTGATGATGAGATCAAGTATGTTTTCTCCTCTTGTGGGGATGGTGACTAGTTGTTCCATGGCATTTGAGTTTATGAATTCCAGGAACTTTTGGGCTAGGGTGTTTGGGCTTGAGTAGTGTTCCCAGTCTATATTAGGGTAATTGAAGTCACCTAGTATGATGGTGTTTGGTGATACATTTATCCCTCTAGTGTTTTCAGGAAGGCCATGTGAGGTTCCTGAGTTTGTGAGGGTGGCCTGTAACATGCTACAATTTGCAGAGCAGTCTTGCCTATGGTTAATTGCACCTGGATGGTCTCCGATGCATCGTGCGTTGCCACCAGTCTTGAGGTGTGGGTGTCTTTGATGAATATGGATACCCCCTCCTTTCTTGGTATTGTCCGGATTTTGGGGCGGAACGCATGATAAGAGGTAAAACCTGATAGTGCTGGGGTGCTCTCAGGAGCCTTGAACCAGGTTTCTGTCACTGCACAGACATCGATGTTCTCCATACTGAGAAGGGCCTCGAGTGCGCATTTTGAGATTTAGACTTCTGGCATTGAGCAGCATTACCCTTAGTTTTTTCCTTTTTGTGTTCTAGGGTGGTAGGTTTAGAATTTGAGCCTTGCCTAAAAAGGCACTATGGGGTGGCAAGAGCCTTTGCCAATATCCGAATCCCAGGGTGACAGGTGCAAGCCGTCCCTTGAGCAGCGTGGCTTGTCCAGCATGTCATCCCAGGCAGACAGACATTGGATCCCCTTTGAATGACACCAGAGTTTAAGCCAATTGTTAAAGCTGATCATCTTATCTCTGTATTGTGGCATCATTCTTGGTGAAGGTAGGATACTGCTCAAGGTCAGGGTCATACCTGCCTGGGCTACATAATCAGAGAGCTCCTCAATGTCTCTTTTCATGTAGTCCAAGGAGGTGCGTCTCAGGTCGTTTACACCAGCGTGGACAATGACTGAGTCATATTTGTACCTGCTGTTGAGAGACCTGAGTGCTTGCGTTATGTGGCGGATTCTAGCGCCCGACAGGCAGCTTACTGTGACCTTCTCCTTACTCAGTCTGGTGAGCGGACGTCAGTGTGTCTGACTATGGAGTCACCAATGACTAGTGTGTCTGGCATTGTGTTTGGCCTTAAGGGCTGTGACTGTTTGACACTCTGACTGTGAGGTCTATGTGTTGCAGGTGTTGTGTTCTGAGGTGGTGGTTGTTTGGGTGTCTGCTTTGGTGGCCTCTGCTGTTTTGGTAGATTTTTGATCAGAGCCGAGTATGTCTTTGTGTGTTTATGTGTATGATTTGAGGTTGTGATGGTACTATGTGAGACTGGGTCTATAGTGTGTGTGGTAACCTTCTCCTCCTGACTGGTCTTGCCAGTCCTATGTTGAGAGAGCTCAGCCTCCAGTTTGGCTGTATAGTTGCATCTCTCGCATGTATTTGTGTTTTGTGGGAGGAGGAGAGGGTTGTCTGTGTACATGAGGCAGTTGTAACATTGCCTCAATATTCCCAGGTTCATCAGCTGAGCAGGAGAGGACACTAGCAACTGATCCCTCGACATGCTAGAAGGACTAGACAAAAAAACTTTAAAAGAGATTCCGGGGGACGTGAGTGACCGAGAAATGGGGCTTTGCCTTTTTGGGGTTCTATCTATAAGAGTGCCGTATCAAGGTAATAAGTACTGTAGGAGCAAGTGCTAGGTTTAACAGATAGAGAAAAGTCTACTTGGAGTCAAGTAGAGATGATCTTTTTAGGTATTAGAGAAAGTGCTAGTAACAGGGATGCTTAAAGGTAAGATTGAAAAGAATGCACTCTGCAGTGTGCACTAGAGAAGTTAGATATGAAAGTAGGTAACTTGAGTTTTACCTGTTTAAAAAGTTAAGGTTTAGTGGAGAGTTACTATTTTTAAAACAGCAAGATGGACTGAAAGGGGTGGTTACTTTTGTATTTTGGTACTATGAAATACTGCAGGATGGCCAATAAATTTAAATAATTGAAGGGGTGGGATTTCAAAAGTGATGGTTTTGTGATTACTCACATAACCCCCCTGACCTACTGCACCTTGAAAATTTGTATAATCACCTTCAATATTCCATTCCATGTTATCAGCTCTCTCCCAGGGTTCATCCCCCCATACATGATTAGTATTATTGCAGTATTGTCTCCTGGTGTTGGTCTTGGGTTTGGAGTAACAGCGTTATTCCCTATACTCCACTAGGACCCTGTCCAATTTTTTACATTTTCTATCATAAATATGCTTACATTTTTCTTCAATTTTGTCCTTCACTTTAAAATATTTTTTTTTCCGCCCCCACTGTAAACAAGAGTGAAAGAAATGGTTAAGGATGACATGATTAGTCAAAAAGTATAGTGATACCATAGTGGTTCTTATAGAACTTATGGATATAGTGCTTAGACACAATTTCCTGTTTTTTTGAAGGTGAGTTCTTCAAGCAGGTAAGTGAGGTAGCTATGGAGGCCTGTTTTGTCCCCATGTACACCAACCTAGTCTTGTCCACATGGGAGGAGAAATATTTATTTCATTCAGAATACTCACAGTATTGGAGCTATTATAGACGTTACCTAGATGACATCTGCATCTTTTGGGTTGGACCCAAAGTGGTACTATATGAATTTATTGAGTATATGAATAACACTGCAGAATGTTTAAAGTTCACTCGTGTTATTTCTCATGAGAGACTACAGTATTTAGATGTAGTAGTAGAAAAGGTTCCAGAGGAGAAAATATTTAAATCAAATGTGTATAGAAAAGAGACATTCTCAAACTCCTATTTGTTTTTTACTAGTGTCCACCCTTTTAGTCAAAGGAGGGGAATTATAAAAGGGCAGTTCATTTTGAGTTGCAGAATGACTTCTTTAGATGAGGATTATACTGTAGAAAGTAAATAACTGAGAAAGAAGATTAAATTTTGCTGCCTTATTCACTGTGTGGAGCTGTGGTTACTGGATTACTGTGTGCTTTGGTGTTTTTTGGTTATTGTGACTTTCAAGGCACTATTTCCTCCTTGTTTTTGAGGTTTAAATTTTTTGTTACTTTATGGAGGATTTGGAGACCAGTATCAGCTCTTCAGTCGGAACAGCAAGTGACTTACAAAGTGTGAGCGAGAGGCTTGCACGAGTGGAAGGGCAACTTACACAGTTGGTGGCTATTCTGACTCAGCACCCTAGTTCGGCTGGCATTTCATTTTATGACAATAATGGAGCAGATTCTTTGCCTGGCAACCAGGAGGCATTATCTAAACAACTGGGATGTCCAACGTCACTTCCGGAATTGTTACCGGACACACAGTTGCCTCGAGAACGGAGGGGAGAGAATTCGGAAGAGAGGAGAATTCAGCATGTTTTTTTAAGTCAAGGAGATCAAGGAGAAATGCATTTGTTATCTGGATCTATGAACTGTAATTTAAGTGGAAGGAAGGAAACCAGAATCGAAGAACAACAAGGTGACTGTTCCAATTTAGCTACTAGTGGTGTTAACAACACCGGAAATGTTACTGAGACTGTGCAATGGGGAGAATTCATGCTGTTTCTCAATGGCTTAAAAGTAACTGTAATTTTGCTGACAGTTACTCGGACATGACTAGGACATTGACTAATCAGAATGTAAACAGTTACAATACAAATGTTAATTTATTATATCATTTGATGTTAAGATATAAAATCTTGCATATGGACAACTGTTACTTAAAGGAATGCATTGGTAGGGAAATTGTGCCAAAGGGATTACGTATTTTTAAATATCCCAACAATGTGAATTTCATAAAGAGTTGCTCAAAAATTTTAACAATAGTGGATTAGATATTATGAGAGTTATTATTAATAACAATGAAAAATAAATTGATACATTGTATAAAAATATAGACAAAATTAATTGTGCCATAGTAACAGACCTCTTGTTTACAGTGGAGGTGGAAAAAAAACAAGATATTTTAAAGTGAAGGGCAAAATTGAAGAAAAATGTAAGCATATTTATGATAGAAAATGTAAAAAATTGGACAGGGACCTTGTGGAATTTAGGGAGCAATGCTCTTACCCCCAAACCCAAGACCAACACCAGGAGACAATACTGCAATAATACTAATCATGTAGGGGGGGACGAACCCTGGGAGAGAGCTGATAACATGGAATGGAATAATGAAGGTGATTATACTAATTTTCAAGGTGCAGTAGGTCGGGGGGGGGTATGTTCTAGATGACCTTTTAGAATTCCCCCTATTGAGGAGGTCGGAGAGAATCAAACAACATACACCAGTGAATTATCACTACCCCAGGGGGGAACAACAGAAAGGAAGGAGGTACTAAGTTTAAATGTTCAGAATTTTAGCATGGCACAGGATATGCTTGGAACATGGACATATTGTAGTGGAAGGTTACAGACATATGTATCAGAATTTCAGCATATTCAATTATAGTTACTTAGATATGGACCATGTGTACTTTAGCTTGTTTAGTAAAGGACTTAAATTTATACCGAGTACTGTGAGTAACATTTCCAATGTCTTAATAGACTTGAAATTATTTTTGAGGAAAAAGAATTTAGAACTTATTATGCAAAATAATGGACCTAATGTCCATTTAATTAAAAAAAAAGAGCACGTACAATCCACCCCTCCACCCCCAGCTCAAGAATTTTGAGTCCCAGGTTGAAATGGAGCTCAGACAGAGTCTAAGCAATTCAAGTAGGCATTACAGCCTGAGCAAAGAGGAAAATGACTTGAGGAAGAATGAGAATGTCAGGGTTATGAAGCCTGACAAGGAGGAAGGGGTGGTTATTATGGATAGTATTACATACTCAGCCAAAATGTTGGACATGTTAAATAATATGGATAGATATACCAGAGTGTTTCACAACTAAATTAATGTCACACATAGGAAAATTGGCTTTATGTTAAAATAAATGGTTAAGGACGACATGATTAGTCAAGATGTATATCAATACCTAGTTATGGGCAAACCTAAAGTTCTTTCAATTTTTGGTATAGCCAAGGTCCATAACGATGTTGACAACCCACCTCTCAGACCAATTGTGGCAGCTACAGATCTAAAACCTATCCACTAGCCAAATATTTGGACTTGAGGCTAAACAAGGTTTGGTCTGAGAAGGTGGGCATCCTTAAGGACTCATGGATTTTTTGATAAGTATTGGTGGAAATTTATATCAGGATGATTTAAAATTTTGTTACATTGGACATCCAGGATTTGTTTAATGTTATACCCAATAAGGCAGGACTAGAATGGTTTGAGGAAGCACTCAGAATAATGGGTAGTATATATAGGGATACCATAGTGGTTCTTATAGAACTTATGGATATAGTGCTTAGACACAATTTCCTGGTTTTTGAAGGTGAGTTCTTCAAGCAGGTAAGTGGGGTAGCTATGGGGTCCTGCTGTGCCCCCATGTACGCCAGCCTAGTCTTGTCTACATGGGAGGAGAAATATTTATTTCATTCAGAATACTCACAGTATTGGAGCTATTATAAACGTTACCTAGATGACATCTGCACCTTTTGGGTTGGACCCGAAGTGATACTATATGAATTTATTGAGTATATGAATAACACTACCGAATTTTTAAAGTTCACTCATGTTATTTCTCATGAGAGACTACAGTATTTAGATGTAGTAGTTGAAAATGTTCCAGAGGAGAAAATATTTAAATCAAATGTGTATAGAAAAGAGACATTCTTGAGCTCCTATTTGTTTTTTACTAGTCAAAAGAGGGGAATTATAAAAGGGCAATTCATTAGGAGTTGCAGAATGACTTCTATAGATGAGGATTATACTGTAGAAAGTAGAAAAACTGAGAAAGAAGATTAAATTTTGCTGCCTTATTCACTTTGTGGAGCTGTGGTTACTGGATTCCTGTATGCTTTGGTGTTTTTTGGTTATTTTGACTTTCAAGGCACTATTTCCTCCTTGCTTTTGAGATACAGTAGTACTGGTTGCACCACTGTCTTGTGCGCCTTATTTTTCAGCTTCTTTGGCATTCTTCTGTCATAGACTATACCTGATACACTATGCCAATTGGCTGCAGCTCCTCTGATTCTAGCTTTGACCTCTTCATTCAGACCACCCTTCTCCTCAACCACCCCCCCAGATACTTGAAGCTGTTTACCTGGGTTTAACTTTACAATCTCAAATCACTGTGGTTCGAGTGCTCATATGAGCGACTTGAAACCATGAAAGTGTAAATATCAACAGTCCTTAATGTTCAAAAACCAGCAAATCGAAAAGCAGATTTGCTGTTTTTCCAACATTAATGCACCCCCCCCCCACCCCCTCTACTTTATTATTCTAACTCCGAGATCTCACTACAGTGGGGAAAGGAACCATTTCCCGATCCCCACTATAGTGCAATCCACCCCAGAATGTCGAATGTGCAATGAGCGAATCCCACTCTGCGTTCGCTCATTGCGCATTCGAACCTTTTGCCGTTCAGCATTTGCAAATCTTGCAGACTGCCTTTTTCACAAGTAGTGTTCGCCTGTATGCAATATGCACATCTAAAGGTAAACCGTTTACCTGTTCCACTATCTTCCCTTCTAGCTGTATTCTCAGCTTCTTCTGACTTCTCCAATTTTCCGCCATTACCACCATCTTATCTGTGCTTAATCTCATCCCATGTGCCTTCAGATTTGCATTCCATTCTCCTATCCTTTGCTGAAGTTCTATCTCAGAGTCTGTCTGTACTGCCATATCGTATGCATACAGCAGCTTTGTTGATCTGTCCCCTCCAACCTGTTTGCTAATGTAATCCATCACCAGTATGAACAACAGTGGGCTCAGAGCTGAACCCTGGTGTACACCCACTCCCTCTGGGAACCCCTCTTTGAGGCCGAACACTGTTCGTACTTGAGTCACTGAGTCCTTGTACATAGCCTGCACTAATTCTACAAATGTTTCTGGGACTTCAAACCACCACAGCACTGCCCAGATCAGTTTTCTTGGGAGCTTGTCATATGCTTTCTCCAAGTCCAGGAATGCCCAGTTGGACTATGTCCTAATTTCTAGCTTCTTTCCAAGTATCTGTCTCAGTGCAAACATTGGCTCAATTGTGCTGCATCTGGATCTGAATCCGAACTGCTCATCTCCCATCTTACATTCTACTACTCTAGGTATCTGTTTGTCAATCACCCTCCCCAGAGCTGTCATGCAATGTGGTAGGAGTTTGATGCCTCTGTACTGCCCACAGTTGTGGATGTTCCCTTTGTTCTTGTACACTGGCATGAGTATGCTTATTCTCCAGTCATCTTGGATATGCCTTTCTCTGCACATTGTTATTGGTACCCTCAGGAGCCATTTCTCCCCTATCCCACCCAGCACCTTTATCATATCTGCTGTGACCTCATCTGAACCTGCTGCTTTCTCTGACTTCATCTTCCTTAGTGGTGTTCTTACTTTTCTATGGTGGGCTCCTCTTCTTCTCTCATTGTAGGCTGTTTCTGGGGTGGTACAGCTTCTGTGGGGTTTTCTTCATTCAGAAGCTGCTGGAAATACTCCTTCCATCTGCCTTCAATGTTGTGTGGATTGGTGAGCAGGTTGTTACTGGCATCCCTTATAAAGGGAGTCTGACTAGCTTCTTTATCTTTCTGTCTTTGCCTTGCAACCTGATATAGTTTATTTTTGCCCCTTTCTGAGTCACTTTCCAGGAGCTGGTAGAGTGCCTCTGATGCCCTATTCTTTGCTATTGCAACTTTGTTCTCAGCTTCTTTGTTAGCCAACTAGTAGTCCTTCCTAGCCCAATCAGTCTTTTCTATCTCCCATGTCTTCCTGCACTCCTTCTTTCTTTTGATGACTTCCTGGACTTCTGCATTCCACCACCAGCTTTCCTTATGCACCTTATTTCCATACCTGGCTCAGCCACATATCTCTTCTGCAGTCCTATTACATGCTGTTTTTAGGCGCTGCCACTCTTCTTCAACTTCACCTATTTCCTCCTTCTTGGGGTGCTAGAGCCCTGAGTAATTCCTTGAACTGTTGTACTTTCTCTCCAGTCAACTTCCAGGTCTTCAACCTGGTCTCTGTTGACCGTAGAGCATTCTCTGATCAGTTTCACTAGGGATGACTTTGCAGTCGTGCATTTTACCCCAGTGCCTTTTCCTTACCAGGAGGAAATCTACCTGAGTTGCATGCTGGTCACTCTTGTATGTGATCTTGTGACTTTCTCTCTATCTGAACCATGTGTTGGCTACTATGAAGACATTTTCAAGATCTGTAATGGCTTCTCCTTTATTCCTGTTGCCCCACCCATGTGGACCCTGGCAATCCTCATATCCTGTTCTGTCTGTCTCGATATGTGCATTCAAGTCACTCATTATTAATACCAATACATGTTGTCATACTTTATCTAGTACGTCCTGCAACTGCTGTCTGAATGCACTCTTTTCCTCACTATCACAACCCTGCTGTGGGGCATAGGCTGAGATTATGAATACTGCTCTATCATTACACTGAAGTCTGATTGCCATTAATTTTGATGATATCCCTCACTGCCTTCTGAAGCCTCTCTCCCACCACAATTCCTACACTATTTCTAGCCTGTCCCCCACTCGAGATGAGTCTGGATCCCAAGCAAAGTGGCTTTGCTGCACTGCCCTTCCATCTCATCTCTTGGATACATAGGATGTCCAGCCTCCTCTGTATCATCATGTCATCCACTTCCAAGCTGCGTCCTGTCAGTGAACCTACACTAAGCATACCAATTCTTAGTTCATGTTTGTTGGGTTTTATGTACAGCATTTGCTCAACAGAACTATTCCAGGTAACCCAGACTGGGCAACTAGACACAGGCCGGCCAGGCCAAGCAACTAGACACCAGCCAGCCAGAAGCTTATTGACCCAGGGCTGACACCAGCTGGTCAGTAGCTTATTGATCCTGGGCTGCTGGGCTTTATGATAGGCACACACTGGCCAATAGGGGCACATGTACCCCCCCCCCACCATTTGCAAGGGTCAATGGCATGGGTCAGAGTAGGCTGGGTCCTCACTGGTAGCTATCCATGCCTTTTTATACTGACATTAGACATGACCAAATCACCTAGGGCCATATTTTACATCGTTGAATGGCTAGCCCTGCCATGGCGCTCAGACTGTGATCCGTTTTCTCCTATCCTGAAGACACTGTGCACCACAGTAGATGCCAAAAGCAGTTAGTCTGTAGAACCCTTCCCCCTATAGGGCACTATGTAGAGTCTGTGCTGCTGCCCACAGCTCCATTCATTGGTGAGATTGAGATGGAAGCACTTAGCATGTTTTTTGGACATGAGAGGAAACCCCACAAAGACACAGGGAGAACATGCAAACTCCAAACAGGCATTAGTTGGAGGTCAGGATCGAACCTTGTACCTTGGGCATGGGAAGCGAAGATCTTAACCATTAAGCCATCTGGTCTCCATGTTGCCCTGTTTTTGTCTGGTTCAATCTTTGGGTTATTGGATCTGAGTGGATCTGAAGTTGATGCTTTTAGAAGCTTTGGATCCAGGGCTCTGACTCTTCCCCTACTCATAATTCCCTCTGATCCCAAATTACCTCAGACTGAGTTTGCCTGAAACAGAGACATTATCTGACAACCCAGTATACACAGATTTACTTACAAAATTAACTAGGAAATATGGCAGTAGAATGATTAAGAGCAATCACAAGGTCCCTTATCAGGTTCAGCTGTTCAAGAGCAGTGAAGATGGAGCAATATAGGTCGGGGGATGATTGTTGAATCAGATGAAAACAAGCCAACATGTTCTAGCGTTAAGGTAAGTACATAACTTTTGTATACAATGTCATCTGTTTTTATCCAAGTCAACCTTTCGGACAGATTCCCAAGCTACCAAAACAGATAGAATCAAGGAATTATATTACTGGGAATAGTAGAGCCAAAGGATATACGGTATCTGGACTGTAGATCCAGCTGATAGTGAGACACAAAGGTGAGAACAGTAGACTAAGTAGCTGCAGCACAAATCTCATCAATAGGAACTGTGCTTATAAAGGCAGTAGAAGTAGTACTGCCCCCATAGAATGAGCATTTGGTTTATTAGGTATGGAAAGTTCTACACACAAAAGATATGCATTCAGACAGCCACCTAGATAACGTGACTTTCAATACACTTTGACCAATTTTAGCTTTAGAGAAAGCAATAAAAAACTGATTCGATTTTCTCATATCCTTGGTCCTGACTAAAAAAGTCTGAGTTGTTGGACATCAAGCAAATGCAAGGTATACTCTCCTTTGTTAGGGAATTTTGGAAAGAATAAGGGTAAAGTAATAGCCTAATTGAGGCTCACTGAGATGCCACCTTTGGAAGAAAATTTGGATTAGTTATCAAGGGCACCCTGTCCTTATGGAAGAACATATGTGGATGTTTACAGGATTACGCTTTCAATTCCCAGATCCTTCTAGCTGAAGTAATTGCTATCAGAAAATGTTTTTCCAAGAAAGATATTTTTATTCTACTGTAGCTGCAAGCCTGAAAGGGACTTGAGTTAAGGCCTGAAGCATTATAGTAATGTCCCATGGGGGAACTGGATCCCTAATAGGAAGTTTTAAATGGAAGGCTCCCTTCAGAAAAGCTTTTGATATCTTTAGGGAAGTAATAGGTGTTTGATTTTGCCTAATATGGAAATTGGAGATGCAGCTAACTGTACCTTAATGGTTGAGAAGCCAGATCTTTTTTTGGAAAAGATCTAGTAAGAAGTCCACAGCAGATGGTAGAGAAGCTGAAAAAGGTTCTATTTCCTTAAAAGAAGCCCATATGGTAAACCTCCATTTGCTTTGATAAGCCTTTCTAGTATTAGGTTTCTGTGCGGCAGAGAAAATGTGGAACACTGGAGTGCAACGCCTGGCGTGTCTGGCCACTGTTAGAATTGGAGGAACCATGTGGTTAATATCAGGGTTTTCAGATCTAGGTGAAGCTGCTTGGAGGGATGATTCAGAAGACTTGGATGATGCCCCAGCATCCAGGACAGATAAACTAGATGAGACCAGAGAAAGGGAAAACAAATTTTCTGGAGCCAAAAGGGGCAGTGAGGATTACTCTGGCATTGCACCTTCCAGCTTTCTGAAGAAATTTTGTTGAAGGTGAAGTTAAAACAACTGTAAACTCTAATGTAGATGTTCTGGGAATACTCAGATCCATGGGCTTTGGATATGAAGGTTGGATAGTAATAAGAGAAACTAATTGAGGTGCATATGGACCCATATGGGGTGCACACAAAGGGGTAGCACTAGGAGGTCCCCCAGTTTAATTTGCATCCATAGGAACCTTTGCATCATTCTATCAACATCCATTTCTGTATGGCTTCTCATCAAAACAGATGTACATTGAAGAAGAAGCCATTGAAGGTGTTTGAGATGTACAACACTCTTATAGGAAGGGGAGTGGAGCCTAGGACTCACTAACTACAGTGAGAAATGGGGAAGGGGCCATCAGGGAATGGATACAGGTAGTTTCCATATCCGAATGCTTTGGCATTTTCAGAGCCAGACCCATGATTTATTTTGGATCCTAAGACTGCTTTCTGTATCTCTTGGTTTTCTTTTCTGCTCTCTCTCTCCCCCTTTGTTTTACCCTTCTCTTTTTTTCTTTAGCCTTAGAAAAAAAAGGTTTCTCTATTCTTTTAGCTGGAGAAGGAGATTGCAGACCTTTTAGGACTAACATGCCCCTTCTACCCTGAAGCACTCTAGTAGTAAAAGAGGCACATGCCTCACAATCAGCATCTAAAGGTGCTGCCCCTAGGCAATAAACACACAAATAGTGAGGGTTATGTGGTGGGATCTTATGGCCACAGACTTGACACTTCTTTAAGCTGAAAACCTTGTCTAACATATTGGGAAGACCGATATAACAATATACCTTTCTGTCTTCAATCTTTGGGAACTTTAAGCATTCCAAGAATTGTACTTTCTCTTGCTCTGATGTTAAAGATGTCTGATCACCATAGATTTGTGAGTAAGTATTTTCAAAAAGGTTGACAATCTCTTTGTTAGATCCTATGTCTTGCCTTGGTATATTATTTCATAAATAGTAGGAGAATATTTATTTTGGTTAATTAGATGTGCCATAATCTTAGAAGGGATTTGTGACCATTTTGCATAATTAGCTAAAGTCTTAGTTTCATGGAATGCCAGTTGTCTGGTGTTAAGCAGATATAATTCTTTCTGAAGAGTAATTAAATGATTTTCAGTTTCTTGTTTAAAACTTATTTGTAATTCTGTATCTAGTTTGAGAATTATTTTTTTTATTGAACTTTCTTTGGCCCTATAGAGTTTCTTATAGTAGGTTGCTTTATTTATGAGGAAACCTCTTATTTGAGTTTTAGTAGCTACCCACTCAATGTCAAAGGGAATTTGCGAAGTGGGTGACTCTTGCAGGAGATCCTCCAACATCAAATTCATTTCTTCCACAATATCCTCTATTGTTAGTAAATTAGGGTTCAGAGTCCAGTTATATCCCCTATAATGAAGGTTGTACTTATAGGACCAATTTATAGTGAGTGTGATTTTAGAGGGGTCAGAAAAAAATCTAGGTTTGATGTAACAATTAATGTTTAAATTCAAAAAAAATTGGAGATTAAAAAGAAATAAATTCTAGACTATACTTTATGACATTGTCAGTAAAATGTAAACCTCTCTTTTGTTGTTTTTTTGATTTTGGCAATTATAGGGATCAAATAGGGCAAAGTCATTTTTTAATTCTGAGATTGCTACAGTGGCTCGAGTATTGTATGGCTTTCTTGGGTTTCTTCTATCCACTAAGGGATATTGGTAAGTGTTCCAGTCACCTAAAATTAAATAACGATTCTGGAAAACAGATAATATTTTATATAAAGACATAAAGAAGTCTTGTTTGATGCAAGGGGCATATGTATTTAGTATCAAAATCAGCTTATCGACATGAGGATCTCTGCAGGTTATAAAACACCATCTACCCTCTGGATCAGTGTCATAATGTATTATATTATCTCGAAAAGATTTCTTGATTATTATAGCTACCACAGCACTATTTGTTTGTTTACAAGATGCAATTATCATTCTAATCCATTTTCTCCATACAGTGTGATCATTGTTTCTTTCCCATAGGAGGGTGGCATAATGGTTAAGGTGTTTACCTTACAGACACAGGGTGCAGGGTTTGATTCTCACATAAGGTAATTGGCTAGGCTTAAAATGGCTCCCAATGGCATTTAGCCTAGTACTAATCTATGAACCTATATGTGTTTCTTGTACTAAAATTGTTTTAGCTTTTGATTTAAAGGCAAGGTGAAAGAAGAGTTTTCTTTTTTTGACCAAATGAATCGCCTTTACGTTCCATGAGACAATCTCCCAGTAACAACACCAGTTCTAACATATTTAAACAGCATGATAATGTCTACAATGTATTAAATTAACCAACAAAGCTGAAACAAGTATACTTGGATTCATTTCACAGGAATTTTCAGTTTTTTTTAATTTTCTAAGGTTAGATTGTTTTTAACATAATTTGGTAGGCGATTCCACAGAGCAGCTCCTTGCCTTGAGAAGCCTTTTTACCTACAGCCAAACTGAACTTTGGTCTAGCTAATAACAACGTCACCTTGGCTATTTCTGAGTGAATATCTTTTTTGGGGGGTTCAATAGCAAAGCTGTAAATATTTTGAAAATAAGGAACCAAGGAACAGGTTAATTCTGCTTGTGATAGGTAAGCAACTGAAGTCTTTTAGCATGTCAAAATGATGTGTTCTTTGGTTAGCAAGTAGTACAAAACTGCATATTTTGCTTTCAGTAATTGTAGTTTTTGGGTATTGTTGGCTGAGTCAAGGTATAATTCCACTTTAGGAATGAAAACCATTTTAGCAATATTTGAATGAGCCACAGGAGAGAGGAGGTGAGAGACTTATAATACAGGTTGAACTGTAAAAGTATTTTAGAAGTGGTATTGTTAGCATATTCTGAGAAGTTCAGGTAGGGACCCCCATCTATTTCTGCTCCGAGACATTTGAATTGGCATTTCCTTAGATGTCTTTGAGATACAAACATGGTATGGAAGGGAGTTTCTTTTGTGTTGAGACTATCATATCTTAGAATTGATTAGGAGTCTATGGCTATTAAGCAATGTGCATAGCTGTAAGAAATTGACTGAAGACCATCATGGCTTTTTATGTTTCCATCAGGAAGAAGAATATCATCTGCACGCACTGCGATATTAAGATCAGGTAGATCAAGAGTGATGCCACTGATGAAAAGAACAATAAATGCCCTGACAATTAACTGTGGGGGGACTCTATTGTTGAGGATTCCACTGTCTGGGAGATTTTTTAAACATCTTTATAAAACATAATATTAAAACGTCACATAGGTACATTCACAGTAACAGAAAAGAAAAAAAAAATAGTAACTTTTCTTTTGTTAATTTCAAAGAGTATACATTTTAATAATTTTCATTCACCTCGACATTAGCATACTTTTTAAAGGCTCTGTTCTTCAAACAACTGTACTGTCGTCAAAATCTAACTTTCTGAGTTTGTGGAGTTGGAGGTTGTGGCTGACTGTTTCAAATGCCCCAGTCATGTCTACAAAATATCCAGCAGAGATAAGGTCATCAATTACAAAGTTGCAGATAGAATCAGTAACTGAGAGTAAAGCTGTCACTCTTAAAGGAATTCCTGAAGTCATGAAATGATGTTTCTTAGTGTGTCATCAGTTCCTGAAGTCATTAAATAATGTTTCTTAGTGTGTCATCAGTTAACAAAATATGCTTTTTATTCTTAAATATGTGCATTATTTTATTTATTTATGTTTGTTTACCATGGTAGGAGGCTGATCAAAACTGACCAATTTTAGTGCCAGCCTGGTTTGTACAGGGACAATTTATAATTGTGTTACTTAACCTAACAGGCACAATATACATTGTATACTTCAGAAATTGGACCACATATGTAAATATAAAATATGAGAGACAACAAACTTGGTTTTAGCTACAAAATAATAAATGAAAGTTATGTAATTGCCATAATGATAGACCCGTGTTGCCTGTTTCTGTCCTTCCTCAGTGGTCGAGTATATGGATCCAATCCAGGTCAGACTTCAGCCACTCTAGAGTTTGGATCCAATACTTAGGCTCCTAGCCTTGCCCATAAGCCTCTCCTACCAATGTAGTTACCTCAGATCAAGTTTGCCCCAAGTGTCTAATGTAGAGAACCTCCTAATCAAGGACAAATCAAAGACTGTAATAAGTTAACTCATTATCTGCTCTGGAACTTGAAAACATATGAACAAAACCAGGAAAAAAATCAGTATGGTTATACCAGGAACCAAGAAACAATAACGGAAGAGAGATGGGTGGGGGAAGTTGAGGAATGGTGGAAGTAGACAACAAAGATCCATTGTTATGATAATTACATAACTTTCATATCTGATGTTGCCTCTTCTATACCTTCCTTAATGGATGGGACTAAGTCCCCAAAATAATGAAACACTTGGGAGGTCTCATGGAAGGATATTCCACGGGACGAACCAAACACAGCCCTATCTCTAGAATGCAAGTCCAATTTATAAAGAGAAATGAAGTATGAAGTATGAACATTGGACCAAGTGGCTGCAGCACAAATATCAAGGGATACTCTTGAAAAGAAAGCAGTAGAAGTCACCACATATCTAACTGAATGAGTCTTTAGAGGTTTGGATAAGGTCAGTCTGTTTTCTTTTTTACATACAAAATGCATTCATATAATCATCCAGACAGAGTCAGTTTAGAAACACTTTGTCACAATCTGGCTGTGGAAATGGAGACAAACAACTAATCAGATTTTCTAATGTTCTTTGTAGGGTGGAGGTACAAGCAGAGTTGGCAATGCACATCCAACAAGTGCAATATGTACTCTCCCTTGTCGGTAAAATTTGGAAAGAAGACTGGAAGGTTAACAGACTGATTAAGTGAAAATTATGTAGCTACCTTTGGATTAAAAAATGGATTAGTTCAAAGGGTCACTCTGTCCTTATGAAAAAAACAGATAAAGAGGTTTGCAAGAAAGGGTGTGTAACTCTAATAGTCTCCGAGGTGAAGTAACTGCCACCAGAAACAAAGTTTTCCAAGCTAGAAAGTTTTGGTCCACCTTGGCTGCAAGAGCATAAAGAGGATTTAGTCAAAGCCTGTAACAAAATGGTGATGCCCTGTGGAGGATCAGGGTCCCTTATGGAAGGTCTGAGAAGGAAGGTACCCGTTACAAATGCCTTAGATAGTTTAAGGGAGGAGAAAAGTGTCTACTACATACAATTTTGAAATGGCCGCTAGCTGAACTTTAATAGTAAAGTAGTTGGCCCCATTGAGAAAAAAGGAAGCCAGAAAAATCTAAAATAGCTGTGAGAGAAGTTGAAAAGGGGTCTAGATTTCTACTAGAAGCCCAAACTGAATTTTTCCACTTCCTTTCTGTAAATCTTTCTGGTAGAAGGTCTCTGTGTGGAAGTAAGAATGTAAGTCACCTGGGAAGAGAGCCTGGACTGTCTAGCCATTGTTGGAAGTGGAGAAAACAAGCAGTCAACCTGAATGCTTGAATGTCCAGTTGAGGAAATCCAGACAGGTGAAAGAGAAGATCAGGACTGGGATCCAGTACTTAAGGTAGGTGTATCCAATTAGGTGAGGAAGGAAAAGTAGACCTGCCCAGGCCAGGATGGGGCTATGAAAATTACTATGACTTGCCTTGACAAGGCTTTCTGCAGAAACTCTGGAATAAAGACAGGTAGGAGGAAAGACATACAGGATCCCAGGCAGCCAAATGTGGGTCAGAGCACACTCCGGTGACTGCCCTCATGAGGGATTAAGGCAAATGTGTTTCGTATGGTGAGTTAAAGAGATTGCAGCATGGCCAACCCCCAGAGACAGAAAATCTGTTCTGCTACCATCAGACTGAGGGACCCTCATGAGGTAAAAGGATAGACCTGCTCAATCTGTCTGCCAGGACTTTGAATTTCCCTGGGATGTGCATTGCTGCCAGAAAGCAGTTAGAAAATATTGCCCATGGCCAAAATTTCATAGTGTCTTGACATAATAAGTATGAACATGTTGCCCATTGCTTGGTGATGTACCAAACTACTGACATATTCTCCATCTGGATGGATATCACTCCCAGTTGGAGGGAGACCTGGAATGCCTGCAACACTAGGAGGATGGCCCTCGTCTCCATAATGTTGATATGAAGACTGGCCTTAGAAAGAGATCACATACCTTGGACTCTCTGTCCCATGTAGTTCCCCCCCACTCTAACTGGGAGGAGTCCATGGTGACCGTAGTTTGGGGAGGAGGTAGAGCAAATGCATGACCATGGGAAACCTTTGGGGACTTGAGCCATGACTTTATATAATTTCTGTAAATATTTGTGAGAAGTACTTGAAGCTCATGTGCTGCTTCTGACAGACAATTAGACTGAAACAGTCTATTGAAGAACTCTCAGCTGATAGTTGACAAGATGGACCAGGGTTATTGAGGCAGCCACAGATCCTAGTAGATGAAAAAAGTACAGTTGTATAAGTAAACTTATCATAACAGTAGATGTTCTGTTCAAATGACCACTGCTGCAGTTGCATTAACTATATCGGTTATATCCTGCCAAGGATAAAAGAGCTGGACAACTTCCAAAGTTTTCAGGACACTGTCCACATGCTCAAACTGTCAGGTAGCTCAAGATGAGCTAATTAAGAGACAAGTTTGGGTGCCAAGCTCTTCAAAGCTTTCTTGCCAACAGAGATTGGGAAGCTTAGCCCTGAAAGGGCACTGCTAAGTACTACAAAAATAAATGTCCATACCCTGGCATAAAAATACATAACAAAAAAACAAGGGAGATGGAAGAAGGGAGCAGCTATTGCAGCAGTGATAATTCAAACAACTACTGTTATGTACTGTAAGTTTAGTTATACGACTATACTATGTTCATCATATTGATCACTGCTGCAGTAACCTTAGCTATACAGGTAGATTATATTAGCTTTCTACATTTAGGAGGTGGAAGGAGAATATCCAGGAGTCTCTAGAGAATAGTCTTAGCAAAGCCTAACCTGAACCTGGAGAAGGAATCAAGCTTATAGTGCTTTGTAAAAGTATAAAGAGAACAATGTAGCAGTTTATAGAATACTTCTAGAACCCAACCCTTTTCAAAAAGCCATAGATGAAGCCAAGGCTCTGATAGACTGGGCATTGATCCTGCCTGAAATCATTTTGTTATGGTGTGTATAACAAAAAGTAATAGCCTTAAAAAACATTTGGAAATAGTCAGCTTTAACAAAGGTTGTCCCTTCTTCTTACCTTCACAAGAAATGAAAATTGATCCAAAGATCTGAAAGATTTAGTTCTGTCAAAATAGAATAGAAATAGTTGGCTGTTTACATCTACTGCAGAGAGCATCCTTTCTCCCTCATTTTTAGGTTCATGAAAGAAAATGGGGAGATGGTGAGTTTGGCTTAAATTAAGCTCTGATACCACTTTAGGCATAAAATGATCAGATCTCAAAGAAACCCTGTACCTGTGAAAAATGACATAGAACTGACTGATTGTAAGAGCTTACAACTCAGACACTCTTTTTTGCAGTGGTCAGAACAATAACTAAAACTTTTTTACATGTTAAGAATATCACGTCAGCCAGGTTAGCTGGTTCAAATGGAGCAAGTGTTAGTTTTGTTAGCACTAAATTAAGATCTCAAGGAGGGGCTATTGGTTTACTTGTAGGCCTCTTGTGCAAAAACCATCTCAAAACATTTTAACATGAGATTACATTGAAAGACGACTTTCCATGGGCAGACATGCTGAAATGGCAGATAAATGATCCTTGATAGAGGAATAAGAAAGGCCATAAGATAGTAACTCACAGAAATATTGTAAATCCAGTGAACAACTAGTACTGAATAGGTGCTGGTTATATTGTTGGCACCATGCAGAAAGTCATTTCCATTTCCTAATATATGATTTTCTAGTCGCAGGCTTTCTTGCTTCCAGTAGTGCCTGCTGCTTGTCTTTAGTAAAGAGGTGCCTCAAAGGAATTAAGATCCTATTATCCAGGCAGTCAACTGAAGTTGATTGATGATGTGTGTGACAATAGGAGGTACTGCCAGCCATGCCAGGAGAAATTGGGCAGTGGATTTGTGATGTGTCAGCACAGTTAGCTGGAAATTTGTAAATAATTATATGTCATTCGTACATCAAACTGATTTGTACAGATACTTGTACTAAAAATGTATTTGTGAGGTTTGCTTGTGTTAAAATGTATCAACAGTGTGCCCTGCTGGAAGAGAAAGAAATGTACAAGTATTACTGTAACTGAATTAAATGCATATGTTTCAACAGAGGATACTGGCAGAGCAGAGGGTGATCACAATCCAGCTGCAGGACACTTTAAAATATACCTGAAATTAAATTATTAAGCCATAAAGATATTATCCCACAGTTTTGAAGAGAGCTAGAGACACAATGTCTGTGCTAGAGAATAGGTTGCAGCTCCTGTAGGAAGAGTGAAATGCGTTTATGGTTTTATGACTTCCAGCAGCTGGCCCACATTTGAGTAAATATCTATCTGTGTGTATGGTAACATGTAGCTGCTAAAATCCTGTCAGCTTCTAGTGTCGGTGAGTGTAGGAAACAGAGTCCAATGACCAGATGTGATGTCATTGTGTAATCAACTCTGAAATAATATTTAGATATTAATAGGAAATTGCTGTCAGCATTCTGCATTCTGTCTTGGATCTGACAACAAGGACCACTCACCCAAATTATCTTGCCTTGATCTTTTCAGTAAATATCTTAACTAGGGAACTAATTCTTTTAGATTAGTCAGCACAATATAGTGAGATTAGAAATACTGTTTTTCTATAATTGTGTGAAACGTTCCAGCAATGCTATTTTTAATATTCCCTGTCCAAAACTCTGGTGTTCACTGTAAACAGATATTTAGTATTTTCATGTTATTTTATTTTTTATTGTTAAATATATTTCAACTTTTGATTGTGGCTGGTCTTTTTAGAGAATATTTAAGCTTTGAGAGTATTTGCATATATTTATTTGGTTATAACTCTGGCCACTCTTGAAAGCCTGGCTGTTTTGTCAACATTACCATTTGTATTAATTAACTTCACTCAGTATAACTGGGTACCCTTGCAAGAGCCTTAGGTAGCTGGCTTTGTAGTGCTTGATGGCAGTGATAACTACCTTATAGTCTGGGCAGAAGGGGACATAGTTAGTAAACCTGTGCCAGCCTTTCCCATGTGTGTGTGTGTATGTGTGTGTGTGTGTGTGTGTGTGTGTGTGTGTGTGTGTGTGTGTGTGTGTGTGTGTGTGTGTGTGTGTGTGTGTGTGTGTGTGTGTGTGCATCTGCAAATCAAATATCAAAGCGCATGTGTGTCAGCTACTTAGAGCAGGGACACGGAGCACAGGTTTCACAGAGAGAGTGGTGGAGGACTTGGCTTGGGCACTTGGATGATGACTTAAATCTGCATCTGTACCAGTGAGGAGTCTCACTGGGGACATGGAGGGAGACAGATAGAGACACCTAGGCATTAGTCTTCCAAGCATTCTTAAATGGAGTCCTGGAACAGAATCCTGCCAGTTGATTGTTTAGAGAAGAAGCAAGAGTCCTGCTTGAGAAACTACCTACAGATGGATCAAATCTTGGAAGACCCCCTGATTTAGTTTCCATTTGCAGGGGTCTGTCCAGGTCTGTCACACAGTTTTGCTCTGACAGAATGTATGATGCCAATAGAGCAAGACTGTGCTGTGAAGCTGTATCCCAAGGTTACATGGCTAGTTTGCAAAGGGGTATGACTTGGATCAATTGAGTACCTTGATCAGAGCAAGCATCGCTTTGATATTTAGGTGCTTGCATCTGCTTTTGGTGTTCCACACACCCAGCACTATTATCACTCCTGAAACTGCTTGCCAAGCAAAGCCGAGGCTTCTGTAGTTATTGATTGCTTTGGAACATGGAGGGAGAAGGGGAGACCTGGGTTTAAGGATATCTGTTGTCTCCACCAAATAATTTTTCGTCTGACAGCTCCCAACACTGGCATTAGAAAAGAAAAGGGCATTGGTGCTAGGACCAAAGAGACTTCAGATAACACTCTATCTTTCTCATGTGGAGTCTTGCCAATGATATCATGAGAATTATAGAAGCCATGAGACCAAAAATCCTGAGGTATTTCCTCTCAGTGACTGTAGTTTGAGTTAAAAACCTTAGAAATAGATCTAGAAACAGATGTTTTTTCCCATGGGAGAAATCTCTTTGAACTGAGGTGTCTCATTGACATCCAAGGAATACAATCCTGTGTAAAGGAGTCAAGAAAGACATTTGAATGTTCTTTTGGAATCCCAGCTTGTGTAAGAGATCTCTCACCCAAAAGATAGATTTGTGTCACTTTGAAAAAGACTCTGGAAAGATAAGTAAGTCGCCTAAACATGGAAACATTTGGATACCTTGTAGCCTGCAATGAGCTACACCTGGAGTTAGACAGTGGATAGCCCAAAGGGTAAAACAGACAACTGACAATATAATCCAGACACACAAAACCTAAAGAAACATATGAAATCTGGATGTATAGGGATGTGATGATAAGCATATTTTAAGTCTAATGTTATCAAGAAACTTGAAAGAGGAAGACATGGTAGCATGTTGTGGAGTGACATAATTTTTAATTTGAGCACTATCACAAGTGGGTTTATGAAAGAAAGATCCAGAACTGGTCTTGAAGCATTTTCTTTGTTAGGCACTAAAAACATCCTTGAACAAAAACCTTTCACCATCTGGGAAGGAGGAATTGGTTCTATCACTCCTTGGGCGTGTGATGAAGGAATTTCCTCGTACTGCTACCTGTAACCTTGAGAAAAGATCGTCAGAACACATTTATCCGAAACTACCTGCTACCAAGAGAAAAATGGAAATTCAGACTTTCTGGAAGAAAAATGTGGCCCGGTTGGGAGGGGGTCACAATGTCTCCTGAATACTCATTCAGACAGTGTTCTTGGCTTTGGGAAGGATTGATGTTTCTTTTTGGAACCCCATTGCCATTTCTTCTCAAACATCTGTTTACCTGTATTTTCTTGAGACTGTTTATTCTGTTTTTTTTCCAAAATTGGATGAGGAGTTACAGAATACCTTAGAAAATGTGGAACAATCTTATAGATTCCATCATGGATCAGCAAACCTCTTTCATCACCCTTTTTGATCACCTCTGCAGCAGAGGGACCAAATACGAAATCTCAATTCGGAGAATTTAAAAATCTCATTTTTAACATAATCTGAGAGGTTCTGAGAATGCAGCCATACAAATTTACTCAAAACAGTACCAGCAGTCACAGGCCTGGAGGACATATCAACAAAGTCATACACACACTGAAGGCAATGAGTAGTAAACTGTGCAGTCGAAGAAAATAAATTATTTAAAGCAGATTTTTCCTCATGTGAAGAAACTGCAGCTAAAACCTTTCTCACACTTTCACAATTAGTCAGAACAAACTTTAACATATGAGCATGTAAATTCAAAATTATGAAAATCAGAGTTGCAGAAGTACACACTGTTTCCCATACTTATCAATAATTTTCCCATCCTTATCAAAAAGTGTAAAATTGAAAGTAAGTGTTTAGTGGCATTGAGATCAACTAAGACTACAGCTGCTGAGTCATGTTTGGGAATAGTGTATAAAAACTTAACAGATGAGGAACTTTTTACAGTCTCTCTGCCTTTTTTAGCAGCTGGCTGACTATCAGGAATACTGCAGGCAGTAGCACACACACACACACACATCCTCTAAAGCAGGCAGAACAGGAGTGATGGGTGTAGTTTCTAGAAGTTCCTTCTGTAACAACTCACTATTTTCTGAGGGACTGAGAAACTTCAGCATTCTCCCATTGAAAACACTGGCACTGGCACATTCTAGCAATTGTCTCAGAGAAAGAGAAACCCCCACAGGAAGACTTACAAACTGAGATCTTCTCTGAGTCTGAATCAGAAATCTGAGGGAAAACACTCTATATGTTCCCTTCATGTTCCTTTCAGATTCAGAATCTTGAATTCCTTCAGGAAAAGAGGTATCCCTCTTTTTTTTTTTACCAGGAACTACTTTACAAGAAAGACAAATAGCCCAAATTAAACCATGAGCCAGACTCAGTAAATTACTCCTGTCTAAGGAAATCTGAGGAGGAGAAGACCCATGGCTTAGTTTTCTGTTTCTTTTTGACAGACAAAAATGGGGCCAACCGTGTAACTAATGACAGCAGCAGCTTCCCCAGGGATGGGCACAGTATTCTTCTGACACAAAAGGAAAACCTCCCCTGTTCCCACTCCCAGGATCAATAAGAGTGGCTCTCCCTTGCCCAGTAAGAGGACCCGCAACATCCGCACTATCTCCTGGGTGATAGTGGCTGCAGGTGCTAAACCAGAGGGATTCAGGGCAAAGGATGAGTGGTCTGAGGTGCAACAAATAACCAGAACAGTCACTTGCCTGCAGCTAAGGCAAATTGCTAATTTTGTGTAGTGAGAAAGGCTGTTTGCTTACATTTTTCTTTTTGTGGCTGGAAGAAGGACTGGCAGTGTAACCAGTAATTTGTTCCATGGTCAAGCCGAAAATGGTGCCTCTTTCCCAGGGAAGACAAGCAGGAAATGCCAGAAAAAACCTACAAGCCTTTAAAAGTTAACTATTCACAGAAAAAAAACAGTAAAATGCACTTTAAATCACTTTGCCAGACCTAAAACAGTAAAATAAATACAATTTATCTTCAGAAAAAAATGGTTCTGAGTTACTTTACACAACTTTTAAACTTTTATTTTTTTTATTTTTTATTTTTTATTTATTTATCATTTGTTGACCGGGAAAGTCCGACTAGGTTCCACAGAGCCTGTTTTCAGCGGAGGCCCGGGGAGAAATGCTCCAGACTGAAAGGAAACAGAACACTCCCATTTAAAAGTATGATACAGTATAGTGACAGTCCACTAAAACACAAAACTTTACTGAAGAGGAAAGTTATAAAGCACAAACAAAATTTAGAATATGGAAGGTTTTCCTCAAAGGAAACTTATCTGCCCAGCAAAGGAACATCACCAAGCCAACCGTCAATCTTCAAAAGCCTTAAGGGAGCATACTCTTCAGCAGCCCAAACTTGTCTTTTAGCCAGCTCATCTCAAGCTGCCTGACTGTTTGGTTGTGTGGACAGTGCCCAGAAGTTTTGAAAATTAGCCAGCTGTTTTATTCTTGGTAGGATATAACCCACATAGCAAAGACTACTGCAGCAGTGATCAATATGATGAACATTCAGTCTTACTCATGGTTTCTGACAGGAAAGAACTTTTAGGGATTGTTTGTGGTAATCCTGTTCTCTGGAAGTCTTGCTATTTGACACTTTACATTCAAGGTGAGCACCTATAAACTAGTCTGAACAGGGAGGAACTTGGATTTGACCAGGTTCACCATGATGCCTAGTTCATTAAAAAGTTGGAGGAAGGAGACCCTACTGCAGATGAGCAGATTCCTGGTGGGGGACAGTGATGAGCCAGTTGTCCAGGTAGAACCCTTGCAGTCTTATGTGAGCTGTGACCACTGCCATACACTTGGTGAAAACCAATGGGGCTGTGATGAGATCAAAGGGCAGGATTCTGAAATGGAAATGACTGGATCCCAGCCAGAAGTGGAGAAACCTTCTGGAGTGCTAGTCCATCTTTATGAGGTAGTAACCATCCTGAAGGTCTATCAAGCACATCCAATCATCCTTTCTCAATAATGGAAGAATGGACTGTACTGTCACTATCCAGAACTTTGTCAGTTTGACATATTGGCTTAGGTGGCTGAGGTCCAAAATTGACCTGAGGTCCCCGTTCGGCAGTGGCACCAAAAATAATCTCAAATAAGTTCCAGATCCATGGTCGTCTTGTGGGATATCCTGAATGACTCGAGTTTTCTAGGATCTTTTTACTTCTAAAACATCTGCTTTTCTTTGGGAGGCTGGAGTGTTGGCGACCTTTCTTGAAGGTAGGGCTAAAAAGTTAAGGAGATTGAGAAGCCTCTGGTTATGATCTTTTCACCCATTCATCTTGTGTTATGGATGTCCAGCCCTGGGGATGCACAGATAATCCCTTCTGGTTCCTAGAGAAAGACCTTTGGGGGGGGGGGGGTCAAAAGCCACATTCCTATGTCAGAAAGGGTTTTTTCCTCTCTTGCTCACTTCTGGAGACTATCTCTTTAACTTTAGACCAAAAGAGTGTTAATCCATCATAAAGGGCATTTACAAAGGATGTCTTGAAGTGCTCTGTGAAGTCACACAAGTGCATCCAGGCATATCTTCTTATTGTAATGCAGGTGCCAGCCTCTCTCAAATTGCTCTAAGTTGCACTAGAAATAAGGCACATTAAGATGTTTCAAAGCAACTAGAAGGTGGCCAATTGCAAGTCCACAGTTATCTTGTCCTCTGCATAAATGGACCCAGAGAGAAAGATTTGGATAGCCCTTTTGTCAAATCCCTCTGGAAACATGTCATATGTGCCAGGTAGTTCAGCATCTTCAGTGTAAAGGTTGCTAAAGCATAAACCTGCTTCTCAAGTCTGTCTAGCCCCTTGGACTCTATTTTGGGGGAGAGGAAGATGAGCTTTCTTTGACAAGATCCTTTTAGGTGGCTACCGCCACCAGCACCACCAAGGAATTAATGGTGGTATCCTTGCTCCAATGAGGATGACGTTTGGGTGATACCAAGAATTTATTTGGCTTTCAAGGAATAGGTTCAGAAACATCCAGTTCCTTCCATGCCTGCTTCTAGATAAGGTTGATGATCTTGTCCACAGGAGGGACCACCCAGGAAGTAGTTGAGCCAATCCTGAATGCCTCAAGAAAAACAGACTCTTACTGGGGGGAGCTTTGCAGGGTTACCCACCTTTCTGTCTTAATAGTTCAAGACACTCTCTGAAGGAGAAGTCCTTGGGGGGAATCTGGCAGACCCTTCCCCTTCATCAAGTCATTGCCTTCAGTTAAAGACTCCTGTGGGGAGTTGACATGCCTCCTCTTGCATGTATGCTTACTAGGAGCTTCAGTGATGGGATGCTCTGGAGAAGACTTGGAAGAGGAATGGTAGTCCTGAAGGCAGACTGTCTCAAGGCTAGACAGGACCTGTTGTGCTGATGCAATAGTAAGAGCAGGATCAGAACTCAAGGGTAGGTTTAGCTTTACATGTTTGAAGGACAAATTTTCGAACCTGCTGCCGCGAACTGTAAACCACAAAATTCCAAAATTGTGAAGACCAATGTGCTGAATTATGAAATGTTGCCCCCTTTTTGACCCATGGTAGCACTTGTTTCAGTGGTGGTGTATTTGGAAATATCGAAATTCGATTATTTTACGACATTTTGGGAATTTGGCATTACGGAATTCTCATATCTGGTTTGCATATGTGCATGTATGACCATTTGACTTTCAAACATGTAAAAGTAAACCCTCAAGGGCATCCTATGGGAGATGGGCAGACCTGAGTGTGTAAGAGAAGTCCACTCACCAGAAAGATAGCACTATCTCCAAGGCTTTGAACACCAAAACCAAAGGATGACCTGAGACTAATCCAGATGGAATTGAAGCTTCCACTTCTAACTGATCCTAGTATCAAACCCAGCCAAGCTCCAAAGCTGATGCTGGCACAGGGCGATCCAGTGCCAAAGCTCTAAGAGGAAGGGGTAGCTGCTAAATCTTTGGGGTCAATCACATTCCACTGAACCTGGCACTGATGCTTTGGCCCCAAGAACCTTCTGGATCCAAGCTACTTGGAACTGGTCAGATCAGAGAAGTCACTGAAGTAGAAGACGACCAGGTCTTTGGATCTGATGCACTCACAACTTGGGAAAAATTCAGGTCTACAGGCCTTGAATCTGAGAGGCAAAAAGGGGAAGAAGTGACAATGTGATGAAGCGAAGAGTCTATGCTCATGGGTCCAGAAATGGTTGGAGCCAGGAGAACCCCTAATTGAATATGGGTCCTGATAAATGTCTTCATGTCAGCTTTGACTAAATTCCTCATAGACCATATTGATTGGAGGAAATGAGATTGTAGATGGGAGCCTGGAAGATTGTAAAAGGTCCTTTTTTGTAAGAGTCTGGGTGAAAAGTGCTCTAAAAATAACTTAGGCTCTGATAACAAAGGAGTAATGGCTCCAGAAATGATTGGATTTGAGATGGGGGTTGGATCTAAAGATATCAGGAGTTTCGGAGCTGAAGAAGACAAAGAAGGATGGTCCAGAGAATGCTTCAGGGACTCTTTAGGTTTGTCTTTTGGTCTTTCACCACTCTTCTCCCCTCTGTCAGAGGGTTTTTTTGACAATGGGGAAGCTCTAGAAGCAGAAGGGTGAGGAAGGGACAAATCTTATACAGAGTAAGAAGAAGTCCCTTCAAAACACACTTGTCCCTATGCTGTGTGACAATTGTAGGACCAAAAACACTGCAGTTTATTCAGATGGACAGCTCCAACACAATACACACATTTAGTGTACAAATCCAAATTTGGGACTTTGTGGTCACAGGCCATGCATTTTTTGAACTAGAAGGTTTGTCAGTCATCCATCAAAAAATACTAGTAGAGAGCAAAAACTATAAACACTTGGCAAACCACACCACACACACACACACACACACACACACACACACACACACACACACACACACACACACACACACACACACACACACACACAAACACATACACACTCACACACACACACACACACACACACACACACACACACACACACACACACACACACACACACACACACACAAACACATACACACTCACACACACACACACACACACACACACACACACACACACACACACACACACACACACACACACACAAACACACACACAAACTAAAGCCAATAAGAGAAAAACCTATGCTAACAGCCTATACAACCAAGACTACAGAAACACTGCTAACACTAAAAAAGAATAGAAGCTAAAGGTGCAAGAGAGACCACGTCTGTATCACGCGAGCAGCAAATGAGATCTGTGCTAACTGCATGGGCTGAAGGAGATTATGAGTAAGGAGAGGAGCTTGAACTTTGGATGCAAAGTCTTGAGTGGTCGAGTTGGATCCAGGTCAGAGCCAAATACCCGACAATTGAGGAAGAGATGGAAGAGACAACATCAGATCACAGCTTCTAAAAATAATATATGTGAGCTAATGGGAGATAAGAGATAGTAAGAAGGTTATGAACATATTTAAATGATGTGGTCATACTATGTGAATAGGGTCAAAAGTAGCAGGGAGACAGACGGTAAATTCCAAAAGCAAAGTACATTGTTCTACCCAGATAAGGCTGCTGTTTTCTTGGTCCAGGTACAAAGTCAGTTTGGTCACTAAATAATTGCATATGACATGGGATAGACTGCATTTTGATATAACGAGAGGAAAGTATGTTTTCTGAATAACCATGCCTCACCTGTCTCTCCAAAACATACTCATTTAAAAGCTTCAAAATCTCCCATAAATACACAGTTTCATCTTCCAATATTTCAATGTGATAATCACTTAAATGACACAGAGGGACAGAAACCAATGGCATGCAAAAATGAATTAGCGTTAATAGGTTTCTTACACAAAACTCCAGAAACTCCATGTGATACCTACTAAATTCCACAACAAGATGAGTAGCCTCTGAATAAGCTCAGTAGAAATTAGCTGGAATCTATTAATAATGCATCACATCAACAAAAATCATTCACCTGATGAGAGCTTCATTTGCATATAAGCAATTGAGTTTTCTATATAGCAGGTATAAATCACAAACATTCTTTAGAAAAAATAAACTATATACATGTATTCTTTTTCAAATAATTATATAAATTAGATAGTGAAGCCTGGGGGAATATGATACCCTAGTAGCAGCAATCTCAAATTTTTAAAACAACAAAAATGAATATTTAGCATAAATTCAGAAGGTTCCATCAAAAAATGATAATCTTGCAGTGAATTTAAATAATAGCATACTGCATGCAAACCATCTTAATAGGTTCACAGGTTCATAGGAGGTTACTAAGCTAATAGCCATAGGACCTTTACAAGCCTAGCCATATTATACCGCTGCTCCCTAATTTACCTTAGTGTATGGGCCGTTATTTGCAGTGTGAGTCTATAATCAGAACCAACTGCCCCTGACATGAGGGACACAGCTACCAACCCCTGTGTGAAATTACGGTCTCCCATCCAGTTGTCTAGGTTGCTCTTGAATAGGGTTACTGAAGAGCTCTGCATCACATGGATTGGAACTATATTTCAGATGAATGACAACCTCTGGAAGATTTATCTGTCTCTCAGTCGTGTTCTGTTAATGTCACAGGTTAGCTTGAGATCCCTGGAGCGAGTGAATCTTGTGTCATTTAATTTACAAATGTGCAGCATTTCCATTAGGCTAGGGTCAGAGACTGTTTTTAGGCCAGGCACAAGTCACCTCTCAGCAGCCTGTAGGATACAGAGTAGAGTGGCAGGGCTTTCAGTTTTTTTCATGTAGGTCATGTTTTGGAGGCCTTGAATTTTCTTGGTGAGAAACCTCTGTGGTCTCTCCTGCTGCTGCAGGTGTCTGGTGAGGTACATACAAAAGGGAGCATTGTACTCTATTAGTGATCGAAGATGGTTGAGTACAGAGGAGTTAAAATATTCTTAGTCTTGGATGTGATACACTTACTTATGAGATGTGCAATGTAGAAGGCTTTCCTTACCACTGTGGTGATCACAGTTTAGTTTGCTATCAACCTGTGTTCCCAAATCTCACATCACTGGGTTTGAGCTTATGGGGGTGCTGTCAATATTGTAATTTGCAGGGACTTTGCCAAAGAATGCACTTTTTTTGCATTTAATTTTAGTCCATGGCTTTGGCACCAATCATTTGTCTGTGTTAGTGCATTTTGTAATACGTTAACATCATTTGGGGACTCAATGATTGTGCCCAGTTTAAAATCATCAGTGAACCTGGTAAGCCACAGAACATTTACTTTCACCTGTACTTCTGACAAATAGATGCCAAACAGTAGCAGCCCAGCAGACATCCTTGTAGTACTCCACTTGTAACTGGTCTACTGGTAGAAGTGGAATCTCCATCACTGACAGCATACGTTCAGTCGGTGAGCCAGTTTGCTACCCATATAATGACATATAGATTAATCCCCAGGTGGGAGAGATTCTTAATGATACTTGAGTGGGGGATCGTGCCAAAAGCCTTTGCTAAGTCAAGATAGGCAGCATGCACTGTTTTGCCTTCATCCAGGGATTTAGTGACATTCTTGAAGAAGTCCCCCAGGTTCAGTAAGCATGATCTACCCTTGATGAAGCCAAACTAGGTCAGGCCAAGAGTTTGAAGGTCACCTATGTCCTTGTTGATAAGTTCCATGATGATTCTTTCCATGGTCTTGCAGACAAGGTTGGTTAGGCTTATGGGTCAATAGTTCCCAGGGTTGGTTTGATGGACCTTCTTTGCGCAATGGGATTACTGCTGCTGTTCTCCACTCTGCTGGAACAAAGCCAGTGCTCAGGCCGAGGATGAAGAGAGTGCCAACTGGTTCTACTAGGTTTTGGTTTAGATTGTTTAGTAAGCAGCCTGGGATGTTATCTTTCTCTCTTTTATATGACTTTCTCATGACCAAAGGTCAGGTATGCTTTGGTGTATGGCTGATTGGGACGAGGGGGGGGGGGCATGAAGTTTGCACCAAATCTGTCAGCTAGCAGGTTGGCAATTTCCCCAGGTTCAGTATGAGAGGTACCTTCCACTATAAGTTCGGCACATAGTTGGGTGTTCCCTTTTAGATTTCAGACATAGCTAAAGAATGCCTTTTGATTATCCTTAATTATACTAATTTAGCTTCATAACTAGCTTTAGAGGACTTTACAAGATATCTGATTTGGCTGTAGTTTGCTTTGGAGAAAATTTTCAGTTTTTCTGCTTCGTGGGGGTGTCAGGTTTGATCATTACTTCAAATGAGACAGATCTATTGTCTGACCTTACCAGGGTGGGCAATGCATGGGGGGGTAGTGCAGTGACCCCTCCCCCATAGTGGTGAATACTAAGTCTAGGACATTACAGCTTCTTGTGGTGGTTCAGACTAGCTGTTCCAAGGCATTTGTATTGACAAAGTCCAGGAACCTCAGGGCTTGCATGTTTGTGCTCATGTATGTCACCCAATTGATGGAAGAATAGGTGAAATCACCCACAACCAAAGTGTTTGGCTCTAAAGTGAGTGACTCTAGTATGTCCAGGTACGTGGTGTGCTTCTCTTGGTTCATGGCGGGGGACCTGAAGCTGGCAATGATGTGGTACGGTACTTTACCTATAGTTACTTGGACCTGGAGTACCTCAAGAGAGCCATACTGTTTCTGTTTAACCAGTCTCGAGGTGTACTTGGCTTTAACGAAGATGGATACACCTCCACCTTTCACACTTGTTTTGGGGTTTGAGTGTGTAAATATATTTATAACAAGAGTAAATGCAGAAGAGCCTGACTGATCTTGTACATCTATTGATGGCTAAAAACACTTTTCTTGCTTTTTCTTACACATCTTAAATATTATATGCATAATGATAATATTTCTCTCTTTTATATGACTTTCTCATGACCAAAGATTCTCTAGTGGTCACCAATCTTGCTGCCTCCTCCCTTGACAGTTTGTCATAAGTAGTCTTAGGTGTTTGAAACAAAAGTTTTACAAGACAAAAACTAAAATAACTAAAACTTTTGCATTTACTCTTGTTGATATAAATATATTTCTTTAGGTAAATGACCAAACAGTAATTCAGTGTTTCAAATTACCATTAGTATCTGTGTCATTTCTTTGACAAACAGAACATTATCTATGTTGAAATCGTCATTTCCCTCAAATATAAAATCAATATTTTACTTTTTTAACACTGCGGTGTATGACCATTATCATTTGGTGTCTGTTGTGCAAATTAATAAACTAAACTTAACTTCAAAATGAATAGTAAACAGTCACTCTTAATTTTAACTGTATAACTGATAAGTATGAACATTAAATGGTTTAATTTTAGCAAGGGTGCATTGAAAGAATTGATTCCTGTAAGTCACTGTCATCTTTAGGAACGTGAACTGCTTCCTCTGCCCACTGAACATTCCAAAGCCGTCTGGAAGCACCTGAGTCATTCTGGGGTGTTTAGGCCTTATCTGTACTACAGGTAATTGCTTTGCTTTTAGTATATGTGGTGATATGACTAGAGGATGGTGTGTGTGTGTGTGTGTGTGTGTGTGTGTGTGTGTGTGTGTGTGTGTGTGTGTGTGTGTGTGTGTGTGTGTGTGTGTGTGTGTATACATGGGTGCACTTTTACAGCTGTTTTCCGTTTATGGATGACATTCAAGTAACATTTAAGCTATGTAAGAGTATATATTTTGAGCAATTAGAAGCCGAATTCATTTAAAATATGATATTCTGCCACAGTTGTAATTCAAACTTATGTGCTTTTAAAATATTCATACGTTTAATTTACTGAATAAAAATGTGTTACTTGTATTTATTTACATAGTGTTTTTACTTAGCTGTTTTTTTTCACTGAAGGCAAGAATGTTGCTGAACCACTAGATGTCTGAACATTGCTTATACCAAACATACAAGCAGTAGTAGTAGCAATATTAATAGTAGTTAGTGTTAATTGATATTGGTATATCTTTATGACATTTTTGGGAACATTTATGTTTTTATGAATATTGCATAAAACCAGTATGCTATTTTAATTTTGCAACCATTATAAAATCACCGTTACCGTACTGATGGACAAAGTCACAAACTCCAAGCTCCATCTGCTCAAGTTTCTCTTCTGGCAAGTTGTGCTGGAAATAATTCCTTTTGGGAGAGTTTCCCTCTTTTTTGAGTAAGTGCAACCTCAGAGTTGGCATGTATAAGTTTTGTGGGTTGGGGAGCTTGCCTTCACATTGGGAGCGCAGGGGGCTTCCCCCTCAAAAACTCTTAAAAAGTGTTTTTCAGCAAGATGATTTTGGCAAACGTAGTTTGGTGATTCCAATTCTTGGTGTATTTGCCTTTGTATACTCATAGTGGAAGTTAAAAATCACAGTATGTCTGTTCAATGCATTTCTGGATAATTTCACATTTTTTTCACAATACTGCTTGCTTGATATGGCTGTTGCAATCACACAGGATAGTTTTTGTAAAATAGTATTTCACTATGCTTGTTATCCACAGCAAGTTGCCTGTTGTAAGTGCCGGGTGAGGTACATACCAAATGGGGCATTGTACTCAATCATGGGCCTGATAAGGGAGGAGTACAGGGGCACGATGACCTCCTTTGATCTGGATGTGAACCCCACCATGATAAGGTGGGCAAGGTAGAAAGTCTTTCTAACCACTTTGGCAACGTGGGTGTCAAATGAGAGGTCACTATCAACTTGGGTCCCCAGGTCTCTGATTACTTTTTCGGTACTCAGTGGGTTACTGTCTATGTGATAATTTGTGGGTACTTTGTTTTTCCCAAAGGGGATGACTATACATTTCTTGGCATGCAGTTTAAGGCCATGATTCCGACACCAGTTGTCCGTTTCGGTGAGGCCTTTCTGTAGGATGTATGTGTCAGCTGGTGTATCGACTATGGCTCCTAGTTTGCAGTCATCTGTGAACTTTGTCAGCCACAACCCTCCCATGTTTGCTTTCACATCTGAGAAGTAAATGCCGAACAAGAGGGGTCCCAGGACAGAGCCCTGTGGGGCACCACTTGTGACTGGCTTTGAGTCTGACATGGCTCCCACAATTTTGACTTTATGGGTTCTGTTCTTTAGCCAGTTTGCAACCCATCTTGTGACATATGGATTTACATTTAAGCTGTTTAGCTTATCTATGATCCCCAAGTGGGGTATTGTGTCGAAGGCTTTAGCCAAGTCCAGGTAGGCTGTATGGACTGCCTTGCCCTCATCAATGGCTCTAGTGACTGTTTCGAAAAAGTCAACCAGGTTCAAAAGGCAGGATCTGCCCTTTACAAAGCTGAACTAGGTGGGATCAAGTGTCTGCAGGTCCCCAATGTCGTTGTTTATGAGTTCCATAATAATTCTTTCCATAGCTTTGCAAACCAGGCTGGTCAAGCTTATGGGGTGGTAGTTCCCAGGGTCTGTAGTGGAGCCTCCCTTGTGGAGTGGGACCACTGTTGCTGTACGCCAGTGTTCAGGTACATATCCTGTAGTAAGGCTAAGGTTAAATAACATTTTTATATGCGGGTTTAGCTCCTCTTGGAGTTCACGTATCACGCAGCCGGGGATACCATCAGGTCCCATAGAAGCTGTGTTTTTTGCTTTCCTGAGGGCGGTTCTCACCTGGACATCAGAGATGACAGGGAGGTTACATTCAGCTGGGATGAGTATTTCTTCTTTTGGAGGTGAGGGAGGGGAGAAATTTGCACTGAACCTGTATGCCAGAATGTTAGCAATATCTGTGGGATCGGTAAATTTTTTGTCGTTGTGTATTAACTCTGAGCATATCTGAGTGTTTCCGCCCAGGTTTCTAACATAACTGAAGAATGCCTTGTGGTTATCTTTAGTGTCCTTGGCGATTTTTCTCTCAAAGTTGGCCTTGGATATTTTTATGAGAGAACGTAGCTTTCTACTAGTGCTCATCAGAGATGCCTTCTCTTTATGGGATTTTGCTCTGTCTTGCAGTAGCTTCCTTCTTTTGTTATACAATTTGTTTATGGCTGGGGTCCACCAGACAGGACGCTTTCCTTTGGTGGAGAGGGTCTTGGTTTTATTTGGGATTGCACGATCCATGCATGCTTGGAGATATCCGTAGAAAGCATTTATGTAGGATTCAGCATTGTGGGATATGGTTTCCATTGGCCCTGTGGGCTTAAATGATACCATCTCAGTCTTGAGAAGTAAAAAGTCGGCTTTTGAGAAGTTTCTCACTGTAGTCTTATGTGCTGGGGGTGGAGGTGGTAAATGTATATCCAGGGTGATTAGTTTGTGGTCAGATCTCACCAGTGAGGGCAATACTTCCGGTGTTCTGTCTTTATATCAATCTGCATAGGCATGTACACAGACACACACACACACACACACACACACATATATATATATATATATATATATATATATATAATTTAATAATTTAAATAATTCCATATATATATATATATATATATATATATATATATATATATATATATACATAATAATTATTGGCTAGTGTTTCTTGGCATTACAGCTAGAGAACAACATGTACTATTTGCATTGTTTTTTTTTCTGAATGTCTTTTGTCCTGTCTGTCTTATTACAATAATTAGGTCACTACACCTGAACAGAGTGACTTGTATAAAATCTTATCAGGTATCTATATACAGTATAGGGTACTAACAATGATTTTTGGTTGTGGCACTTTTTCTAAGCATTCCAACAGTTCATCAGGCTTCCTTGCTGCTCTCTCACATCACTTATTCAGTTTATAATCATTTGATATAATTAGCCCTTTAAATCTCTTTCCTTATTTAATGTTGCTACTGCTTCACATCTGGACTGCAGTCTGTGGGTACTATCCAGGTATTGTAATATAATAAAAATATAAATATTTTATTTATAGTTTTAGCTTTTCAATATCTACCGTTAAAGTTAAAGCAACGATTTCCCTATCATTTTCAGAATAGGATATCTGAAAGCTGTGCTGTTTTTACTATGCTTGGTTTTATTTATTTATTTATTTTTATTTGACATTTGTTAACCAGCTTCATCCATCTGAGCCTGCATCCTTTTTCAGCGGAGGCCCGAGGAGAAATGCTCCAAGGTGCAAAACTATACGAGTAATATAGAAATTCACAGTTTAAAATTTTACAAGTAATAAATTCACAGTACAGCTTTGTGAAGAAGTGTAAAATAAAATAAGTAGAGTAAGAAGTACAAACAATCATTTAAACAGGTGAACAATTTTAGAACATAATAAAGAACTCAGCAAGTGGGGCAGAATAAATTAGAAGTGAGTATTGAAGTGGTTATTAAGAACAAGGCGGCAAATGGGAGAAGAGACAATTATTGAGGGTTTAGACAAGAAACAGTGTAAGGGGGGATTTAGAGAGAAGGGTAAAAGAGAGAGATTTAGTATCATAATATGGGGGGTAGGAATTTGGAGGGGTATAAGGAGCAGTTGATAGTGATACTTATAAGTAAAAAATTAGAATAGATAGTGAATAATTGGGAGAGGAAGAAGTGGTAAAAGAAAATGGGGGGAGTGTGGGAGGAAAAAAAGGAAAGGAAGATTAGGTGGGGTGATTGCAGTTGCATTTTTAAGTGCTGAATGGGCAATATTTGAGGTGATATTTTGTTGTCTTTTTCCTTTAATCTATTTTTTTAATGTGTTATTGAAGAGGCGGAATATAAATAAAATCAAACACAAAACAGCTGGAAGAATAAATTCAACCTAACAGTTTGTTTCTAGCAAACAGAGAGATTGGTAACATTATAGAACGGTCCTTCTGTGGTTCTTTCTACCAGTACCAAGACACAATACCAGTCATCAGTCTGTCCACATTGGTGGTCATGTCAATGTGGCTTTCCTCATCATTTAAATTATACTATCACATATTAACTTTTATGGAATATAAGACACATCAAATGGTTAGACCAGTCACATGCACATGGACCCATGAAAATATTAAGCAATTTATGTGAGTTATACATAGAGAAAGATGGATTAAATTGGCTAAAAACATTTGAGACCTATTGATGACCTAAGATGCCACAATCATTTTGCTGTCAGCAAATCATATGTTGGCTATAACGAATGCTTCTGCAAATGAAAGCCTACTTTCATGTTAACCCCTAGTAAACAAATAAGTTAATAAAGAGAAATAAAATAAATGAATATTGTGTATGTTAAATAAAACCTTCTGCAAGCTTTTAAAGTTGTCTTAACAGAAAAACAGTGGTGGCAAATGATAAAGTGCAGATAACTTGTTTAAACCATTGTCTGTCAAGCTAAGCTGCAGATTCTCCTGACTGTATTGTGCTGCTTCAAGATTTAATTTTCTTGAAGACTAATTTAGAGTTTGGGGAAACTAAACATATATATATGGTATTTTTTTGGAATTCATCAACAAATGGAAAGACGTAAACAGATGGAAAGTTTACAGGGTAGCCACATATAGTTTACTGATGGGGAGCCATAGATCTCACATGCTGACTACCGTCTGGTTATTGCTTAGTCATATAATAGTTGGCTGAAGGATTGCCTAGTATTTACCTGTGAACATATAAGATGAGCAGGGAAAAAGAAGGTGACCTGAATGTATCTCCTAGATCAGATTATTTCATACAAAA